>NC_092292.1:16471495-16771495 GCF_036320965.1 Panulirus ornatus
ACAGTCATGAAGGCAGGGTAGACTACTGAAGGGAAAAAGAAAAATAAATCCTTCCGAAGACTTGTTTCCCACAAAGTCAGAATGTTAATGTCTGTGGCTCAAAGAAAATACAAGAGACTCGTCTGCTGAATATTTGTTGAGGAATAGCCTTAGACAATGAGGAGAATCTTTTCAACCACCTTTATTTCGTCTTTTCAGTAGCGCCCTAGTTGTGCATTCATCGTCCATCAGCACTTTGACACTAACCTTATAAAATTACAATCTATATTAACGTCAGTTATCTCTATACGCGTCAAAAAATGCGTACAAATCTAAAATATCATACCCATGGCCGTCTGTATTTTTCATATATCAAATTACTTCAATTATTTCGAAAATTATATTCGTCCTGATATGAAATACACACACACACCTTTAAAGCACCAAGTCCCGTATGTTGATAAAATCAACAACTCTAGCAGCTTTCCACCTCTTCCAGTCGTACTTAAGTATCTTATTTCTACTTATTTCATCACTGTTTGACTAGCAGGTTGGCTGGGAAATTTAAATCCATCATGTCTCAACTTACAAGCTTTGAGGTCTGCTCGAAACTGCTTCATCTCTAACACTCAGTTCCAATTCATGGCTCATTTTCCTGTGCAACGTGAGTGCTACTCCTGTAGCTTTCTCTTTTGAAGATTATTTGAGTGGAATCAGACAATTTATTCTCCAAACGACATATTTTTTTCAGCTAAATCGTTTGAAATAGCTATATTTTGTCGTGTTTGGTGAACAATGATATCTTTTTTCCTCAGAAAATTCACGTTGCTGTTGTGACCATAAGTTTCTTGATGTAGAGATTCTGGTGTCACTGTAGTGAGTCCGGCGTCACTTTTAGTAAACCTGGGGTCACTGTAACGAGTCTGGGGTCACTGAAGTGAGTCTTGTGTCACTGAAGTGAGTATTGTGTCACTGAAGTGAGTCTTGTGTCACTGAAGTGAGTCTTGTGTGCCACTGTAGTGAGCCTAGGATCATTGTAACGAGTATAGGGGTTACTGTAGTGAGTCTGGATTCACTGTAGTATAATTAGTGTCACTGAAGTGAGTCTTGTGTGTCACTGTAGCGAGTTTGAGATCACCGTAGTGAGTCTGCAGTGAAAGAAGAACGCCGGATATGGGTCTGGGTCAACAAGGTGTCACTGTAATTGCTCCTCAGACGACCCTCATTACTGGCGGGTAACAATCCCAGGCTTTGTTATGTTATCAAACTCGACGGAAGAAAACGCGAGACGCTCCTCATTTGCAAGAATTCCCCCAAGCAGTAAAGTTGGTTCTTTCTGTGGAAAGAAACAACAACGTAATTTTATTTCATTATCTTAAAAGATCTACGCACCCCAGATAGAATATTCACCTGTTATACTTTGTTTCCTTCGTGGTCGGGGATGTTTCTTGGGTATAAGATGGTGATGTAATGACCCAGGATGATCTACTTATCATTACTGGGTCAGAGATGAAAAAAAAAGAATTCGTAAACTGTGACTACGAGTGTACATAAGAGAGTGGCTGCTCCCAACCCTCTGATGAATGAGTGCCTTAAGGTAATTTCAGGCATTATGTTTCTTTTCAGAAATTTTACATCTTGAACCAAGAGGTCATGAAATGAACACTAAATCACTTTTTTTTTCACCTATATGACAGTGTTGAGCGCATTTTCTATTCCGTCTGACCTTCACAACCGTCTAGAACGTCTAATTATTTACCATAAGAAAAACCAACGAAGAAAAAGAAAAAGAAATAGCCATAAATTTCACGAGAGAAAGCCTTTAGTCTGATCTCCACAGCAGGAGATGAAAGCCATGGTGTTATTTCCCTATGGCATCCAGTTCCTCCTTGGCGAAAGTCGCGATTGTTTTCTGATACTAACTACATGGGTTTAAGATCCATAAATATGGTCTTTATCTCTTGTCATCTCTCCCTCAAAAACAAAATTGCACTTCGCAAAACTACGAACCTTCTTTTTTTTTTTTTGTTTTGTTTTGTTTATCGCAAGATAATTGTTCAGATGGGTTGGCGCCGAGGTGGAAGGGAGCGAGCAGTCATGGGGTGTCAAGACGGAGGTCGAGGAGCATATATAAGACCGTTGCTCGGCTCTCAGACGCCAGTGCCGCGCCCGGTGTCAGAGAGTCCACACCCTCCCGTGCGCTCGACTGTCGCTCCCACCACGCCTGGGTCTTGGAATTCAATTCTCAACCATCCCTAACCGAATGGACAGATCTTCTTAGATTTCCCTCCATACATTTCAAGAAATAAAGGAGTGTTTCGTCGCAACTGACAGTCGGTGTCGAGAGTATTTCCCAGAAAATAGACAATTTAGTGTTTTGATTGGTATCTGCTTCCGCGTTGAAATCTCCAAATTTTTTTTCGTCGCCTTAGAGATGAGGTAAGTGTCCCATTCATCAAATTTGTCCCATAGATTATTTTTTTCTTTTCGAAACACACCAAATATCATGTGATGATATTAGTGTGTGTGTGTGTGTGTGTGTGTGTGTGTGTGTGTGTGTGTGTGTGTGTGTCATTATAGATATAACACTTTCCCTGGAATATGGTTTTCCATTATTACAATTTTGCTCCGGATGTTTCTACTGCGATCTTCATGAGTGGATGAGTTTTGGAATGACACCCATCAATTGGCGTTTACTTACCTATGGACGGTGTGTGTGTGTGTGTGTGTGTGTGTGTGTGTGTGTGTGTGTGTGTGTATGTATTTGTGTGTGTGTGTGTTTATGGGTGTACTTCTATCTAATTAGGGAAAACTATGTAGAAAATGATAAGTTTTTTTTACAGTACCTGTCCATGAATAAGTTTTGCCAGAATGGCAGAGATAGATGGAGAGAGAGAAAGAGGGGGGAAATATATTCTTTAAGCCCAAGTCAAATGACGGGTCATGTGTTTACCGAGTTTACATTAGCTTGCCGCTCCAATTATCCCAAGCGTCCTACTCGTGTACATGCATATACGTCACCTTTCATTAGTCCATCAGTATATACGAAGCCCATATAGACGCCATCAGTATATACGAAGCCCATATAGACGCCAAGACACACGAAGTCCTGCGACACAAGAACGGATACACCACGACCAGATAACCGTCCGGGCCAGAGGGTCAGTTAATATCGCAGCTGCATCGCTATGTTGCGCGTATTGCCTTCGGCCGTGCGTGGTGGCTGTCAACATGGACGCTCAAACACCCACTTCAGCCCCAAATCTCTGACCTCTTCCCCACCCTCACCAGCGGCTTAGGCTGCGGGGGGGGCGCAACACCACCGCCGAGTCGAGACACGACGCGACCATCTCATTCCGGGGCAGGTGGGGAAACAACCCTCCGGCTATGCATCTCTCTGCTTGTTGCTGGTATAGGCTTACCTCACAACGTCTCTTTCAGGGGAAGGGTAAGAGACTACACTCGTGTCTCCGTCGTCAATGCGTGTTGAGGGTGGGTTTTTTTTCATAACCCCTCTGTGATCATACGTTATTCTAGAGTTCGCCTTGACACTGGAGCGAGTAGTGTACGGGGTTGTAAAGAAGGGGACGGCTTTGTGAGGGTGGGTTCTATCTGCCAGCAACATCGAAGAATAATAGACACAATGCAAGAGGTGGGTTTTTAAAATTCACTTAAAGAGGTCATCTCCTTGAGGTCAGAGACTATGAATAATTAAGAGGTTGAAACCTGAACCTCACAAACATCCAGGAACTTATGTACCGTTTTCTCATGATGCAGATTTAAGCCAGGACTCCTATATCCTGCACAGGGGAGATCCAGACCTCAGGCCATCACCCGGAAACCATTCCGTAGTCGGGATACCTTCGAACCCTCAGTTGTTGCCCACAGAGGGCGGATACAGAGGTCGCGTACAAAGGACGCCACAGCCTCCGCATCCAACCCATATTTGGCGAGGCGGCGTCCAGAAAACGATGCCCCCCCCCCCTCCCCCCGCACCACAGTTCCCGGCAGGAGTTTGCTTGCGGTGCTTCGCTCTACACCAGCGTCAGCAGCGGACACGGGGGGGAGGATATGCAAGACACACTTATAAGCATCGAACTGCCCTTCCTTAAGCTTGTGGAAGACAATGGTCTGGGACGGTCCTCCAAGGAGATTCTAGAGCCGGCTTGATAGATGTCTGGAGCCGTTCTCTGCAGGTGCCCCGTTTTAACAACTGTTAGACCGGTTTGCCTTCATGATGCTGTAGCGAGTCCATGCAACGAGCGTTTTTTTTTTTCCATGGGAATATAGCTACCTGGATGGTAGTGGCCAGTTCTTCTACCTCTCCACTCGTAGTAATGACCTCAACGCCGGTAGTAATTGATCGTATTGTATAGAGTTTCTCAAGGATTCGTCTCGGGGATGCAGACTTCGAAAAACTCCAACAAGAGATGTCGGAACTAATTAGATCGTCTCTCCAAACCTTAGGACGGTGGCTGAGCGATGCAATGCGAGGAGCGTATCTCGTTAGTGGCCCAGATGGCTCGTGCGTGACACAAAGACCAGCTGCGGTCTACAATTATCTGGTAACAAGCCACCTAATTCGTCACAAACCACCTATGTGATAATAAACCACCTATCTAAAAACAAACCACCGACCTAACAACAATCCAGTTATTGAGCAACAAACCACCTATCTAATCACAAACCACCTATCTAATCACAAACCACCAATCTAATCACAAACCACCTATCTAATCACAAACCACCTATCTAATCACAAACCACAAATCTAATCACAAAACATAAACGTATCCCCTCTACTCCACCTATGAATGCCCTGGTTTATTTGTTTGCGAGTCTACTATAGCCCGGGTTTCTCTGCATTTCCTGGGTTCGATTCTCGCTACGAGTATTCACACCTCGACCTAATCTCCGCCAGGGGACGGTGCAGATCAGAGAGCACAGTAGAAGTACGACAGTAGAACCCAACGTGGCAACAGTGAGCAACAGGGGAGTAACGCCCTTAGCGTGAACAACGAGAAGGATGGTTTGCTGGTGGTGGGTAGTGGTTTGTGGTGGTGCTGATGGTGGCGGTGGAGGAAGTCGTTTGCCGCCGGCCGGCGTGTGACGCGTCATCACCAGAGAGAGAGAGAGAGAGAGAGAGAGAGAGAGAGAGAGAGAGAGAGAGAGAGAGAGAGAGAGAGAGAGCCACCGTGGTCACGGTCAAGGCCGACTCAGGAGCACCGGTCTGGGTTGAACACACACACATTTGTTCACTTTACAGAGGAACGGAAAGACTCAGGCGGGTTCATCTTTGGTGCAATGTCAAGTCTCGCACGGGTAACGTCTAAATGAACGCACACACGCCCTTACTTCAACCTATGGCTTACTTACAGAGAGGATATCGTAAATTTGTGGTATATATACACATGGGAAAGATCGATAACAAAGGATCTTGGTCTATGACGAGGTTATCAGCTGGAGTACAGTACATGGGAAGGGTAGATAACAGAGGATCTGATGGTCTATGACGAGGTTATCTGCTGGAGGACAGTACATGGGAAGGGTAGATAACAGAGGATCTGATGGTCTATGACGAGGTTATCTGCTGGAGGACAGTACATGGGAAGGGTAGATAACAGAGGATCTGATGGTCTATGACGAGGTTATCTGCTGGAGGACAGTACATGGGAAGGGTAGATAACAGAGGATCTGATGGTCTATGACGAGGCTATCTGCTGAAGGACAGTACATGGGAAGGGTAGATAACAGAGGATCTGATGGTCTATGACGAGGTTATCTGCTGGAGTACAGTACATGGGAAGGGTAGATAACAGAGGATCTGATGGTCTATGACGAGGTTATCTGCTGGAGTACAGTACATGGGAAGGGTAGATAACAGAGATCTGATGGTCTATGACGAGGTTATCTGCTGGAGGACAGTACATGGAAGGGTAGATAACAGAGGATCTGATGGTCTATGACGAGGTTATCTGCTGGAGTACAGTACATGGGAAGGGTAGATAACAGAGGATCTGATGGTCTATGACGAGGTTATCTGCTGGAGTACAGTACATGGGAAGGGTAGATAACAGAGGATCTGATGGTCTATGACGAGGTTATCTGCTGGAGGACAGTACATGGGAAGGGTAGATAACAGAGGATCTGATGGTCTATGACGAGGTTATCTGCTGGAGGACAGTACATGGGAAGGGTAGATAACAGAGGATCTGATGGTCTATGACGAGGTTATCTGCTGGAGGACAGTACATGGGAAGGGTAGATAACAGAGGATCTGATGGTCTATGACGAGGTTATCTGCTGGAGTACAGTACATGGGAAGGGTAGATAACAGAGGATCTGATGGTCTATGACGAGGTTATCTGCTGGAGGACAGTACATGGGAAGGGTAGATAACAGAGATCTGATGGTCTATGACGAGGTTATCTGCTGGAGTACAGTACATGGGAAGGGTAGATAACAGAGGATCTGATGGTCTATGACGAGGTTATCTGCTGGAGGACAGTACATGGAAGGGTAGATAACAGAGGATCTGATGGTCTATGACGAGGTTATCTGCTGGAGTACAGTACATGGGAAGGGTAGATAACAGAGGATCTGATGGTCTATGACGAGGTTATCTGCTGGAGGACAGTACATGGGAAGGGTAGATAACAGAGGATCTGATGGTCTATGACGAGGTTATCTGCTGGAGGACAGTACATGGGAAGGGTAGATAACAGAGGATCTGATGGTCTATGACGAGGTTATCTGCTGGAGTACAGTACATGGGAAGGGTAGATAACAGAGGATCTGATGGTCTATGACGAGGTTATCTGCTGGAGTACAGTACATGGAAGGGTAGATAACAGAGGATCTGATGGTCTATGACGAGGTTATCTGCTGGAGGACAGTACATGGGAAGGGTAGATAACAGAGGATCTGATGGTCTATGACGAGGTTATCTGCTGGAGGACAGTACATGGAAGGGTAGATAACAGAGGATCTGATGGTCTATGACGAGGTTATCTGCTGGAGTACAGTACATGGGAAGGGTAGATAACAGAGATCTGATGGTCTATGACGAGGTTATCTGCTGGAGTACAGTACATGGGAAGGGTAGATAACAGAGGATCTGATGGTCTATGACGAGGTTATCTGCTGGAGTACAGTACATGGGAAGGGTAGATAACAGAGGATCTGATGGTCTATGACGAGGTTATCTGCTGGAGGACAGTACATGGAAGGGTAGATAACAGAGGATCTGATGGTCTATGACGAGGTTATCTGCTGGAGGACAGTACATGGAAGGGTAGATAACAGAGGATCTGATGGTCTATGACGAGGTTATCTGCTGGAGGACAGTACATGGGAAGGGTAGATAACAGAGGATCTGATGGTCTATGACGAGGTTATCTGCTGGAGTACAGTACATGGGAAGGGTAGATAACAGAGGATCTGATGGTCTATGACGAGGTTATCTGCTGGAGTACAGTACATGGGAAGGGTAGATAACAGAGGATCTGATGGTCTATGACGAGGTTATCTGCTGGAGTACAGTACATGGGAAGGGTAGATAACAGAGGATCTGATGGTCTATGACGAGGTTATCTGCTGGAGGACAGTACATGGAAGGGTAGATAACAGAGGATCTGATGGTCTATGACGAGGTTATCTGCTGGAGTACAGTACATGGGAAGGGTAGATAACAGAGGATCTGATGGTCTATGACGAGGTTATCTGCTGGAGTACAGTACATGGGAAGGGTAGATAACAGAGGATCTGATGGTCTATGACGAGGTTATCTGCTGGAGTACAGTACATGGAAGGGTAGATAACAGAGGATCTGATGGTCTATGACGAGGTTATCTGCTGGAGTACAGTACATGGGAAGGGTAGATAACAGAGGATCTGATGGTCTATGACGAGGTTATCTGCTGGAGTACAGTACATGGGAAGGGTAGATAACAGAGGATCTGATGGTCTATGACGAGGTTATCTGCTGGAGTACAGTACATGGGAAGGGTAGATAACAGAGGATCTGATGGTCTATGACGAGGTTATCTGCTGGAGTACAGTACATGGGAAGGGTAGATAACAGAGGATCTGATGGTCTATGACGAGGTTATCTGCTGGAGGACAGTACATGGGAAGGGTAGATAACAGAGGATCTGATGGTCTATGACGAGGTTATCTGCTGGAGTACAGTACATGGGAAGGGTAGATAACAGAGGATCTGATGGTCTATGACGAGGTTATCTGCTGGAGGACAGTACATGGAAGGGTAGATAACAGAGGATCTGATGGTCTATGACGAGGTTATCTGCTGGAGGACAGTACATGGGAAGGGTAGATAACAGAGGATCTGATGGTCTATGACGAGGTTATCTGCTGGAGGACAGTACATGGAAGGGTAGATAACAGAGGATCTGATGGTCTATGACGAGGTTATCTGCTGGAGGACAGTACATGGGAAGGGTAGATAACAGAGGATCTGATGGTCTATGACGAGGTTATCTGCTGGAGTACAGTACATGGGAAGGGTAGATAACAGAGGATCTGATGGTCTATGACGAGGTTATCTGCTGGAGTACAGTACATGGGAAGGGTAGATAACAGAGGATCTGATGGTCTATGACGAGGTTATCTGCTGGAGGACAGTACATGGGAAGGGTAGATAACAGAGGATCTGATGGTCTATGACGAGGTTATCTGCTGGAGTACAGTACATGGGAAGGGTAGATAACAGAGGATCTGATGGTCTATGACGAGGTTATCTGCTGGAGGACAGTACATGGGAAGGGTAGATAACAGAGGATCTGATGGTCTATGACGAGGTTATCTGCTGGAGGACAGTACATGGGAAGGGTAGATAAAAAAAAAAGAAAAAAAAAATACTTCCTACGTGTCTCCCCCGAGTTCGAGGACAGGAAATCCTCCCCTCCTGTATTATTACTTTCTAAAATTAGGAACGGAGGAGGACGCCAAACCAGAGCCGGGGGATCTTTAACTCACAGTCTCATTCGTCTGTTCGTGGCGTTATCTCGCTACCACAAGGAAGAAAACGCAAGCGGGGAAAAAAAAATGACAGAAAATGACAACAGCCAAATCTACTTTCATACCTCGGAGCTTCGGTTTGTAGACAAGAACATCTGAGAGCCTGGAGTCCCTTGTAGTCACACACAGTCACTGAGGGAGGGAGGGAGAGAGTTCCTTTACCTGAAAATAGAAAAAAAGTTTAATAAATCGTTTGGTTATCAACTAAAACCTCTGTTATCTCACGTTACCAAGCCTTATATATATATGGACGATTTAAAAACATGACCTTGTGCTGGGCAGATACTCTGCGTATGTGACGCCAATCATGCATATTTGATCCTGCATATCTGACACTAATCATGCATACTTGACCCTGCGTATGTAACACCCCATCATGCGTACTTGACCCTGCGTATCTAACGCCAGTGATGCACACATGAATGAAAGGATTTCAGTCCCATATCATTTTCTTTTGACTTACTTTCTTACAACAGATTATCCAATGTGGTGATGGTGTTTACACCATCTTTATCTTACCGATTATTTTCTTCATCTGTAAATATCATATAAGATTTTTTTTTTCTTTAAAGTTTCGTCCACAGGATCTTTTGGGACTTTCGTGTTTCGTCCCACTGTGCTTGCTTACATATTCAGGCAAGACTTTCGTGTTTCGTCCCACTGTGCTTGCTTACATATTCAAGCAAGACTTTCGTGTTTCGTCCCACTGTGCTTGCTTACATATTCAAGCAAGACTTTCGTGTTTCGTCCCACTGTGCTTGCTTACATATTCAAGCAAGACTTTCGTGTTTCGTCCCACTGTGCTTGCTTACATATTCAAGCAAGACTTTCGTGTTTCGTCCCACTGTGCTTGCTTACATATTCAAGCAAGACTTTCGTGTTTCGTCCCACTGTGCTTGCTTACATATTCAGGCAAGACTTTCGTGTTTCGTCCCACTGTGCTTGCTTACATATTCAGGCAAATCATTGCGGACGCTGCATTATTTCTTGTTTTACTGTCGCAATTTCCCTGCGGAAATCATTCATATCTTTTTTCCTACATTCAGGAAAATTTCTTTGGAAAGTGTCTGACCTGTGAAGAATTATACACATCCGATGTCGTGAATACAAAAGACGTTCAGTTCTTGTTTTATACAAAAAAGATTTTTTAATTGACAAACTTTTTCGTTTTCTTTTTTTCAATTTCCTTCAAAATCTGTTTCTTCTCTGGTGATGCGGTCGTGCTCTTGAACCCCCACTACTTCCCTTGCAACCTCAGGAGTTTCACCTCTCCCACTGATGATGATGTTTGGGCACATTTCCTCATCATATTTCCTCTCTTTCATCCCCCTATCATCACTCACCACCTCTATCCTACATCCCGCATCTCCCCCAAACACTATTGTCCCTATCCCTAACTACAAGGTCATTGTAGAAGGGTGTGAGCAAGATCAGTCGACTTGAGGAATTTTCTCGTAATGCCTTTGACCTCTCCTCCTCCTCCTCTTTCCTCCTTTCATTCATTTCCTCGTTTCTCTCTCTCTCTCTCTCTCTCTCTCTCTCTCTCTCTCTCTCTCTCTCTCTCTCTCTCTATGAGTTCCATTCACTACCCATTTTGTGGACGATGGTTATCAATAGGGGGGAGGGAGTTTT
Source organism: Panulirus ornatus (assembly GCF_036320965.1). Taxonomy (NCBI): domain Eukaryota; kingdom Metazoa; phylum Arthropoda; class Malacostraca; order Decapoda; family Palinuridae; genus Panulirus; species Panulirus ornatus. The sequence continues at coordinate 16,482,146 of NC_092292.1, forward strand.
GCGCTTGTAGGGCCTTCATTTCCTGGGCTTTTCCTGCTATCATACGACCTTCTAAACTTCCGGATGCTTTACATATTCACAATTTTGTCACCCCCTCGCTCATTCCATTCGTCGATTGGTCCGCTACTTTATAAGTGCTTTATTATCTCTTTTCTTAGTCTCATATTCTTGCTCGTGGCTGTTCTCTCTTTGCATCTCTTAGAGAATTGTTCACTGTCAACATCGTAAAAACTGGTTTAAAAACTTGAAAGCTGTAATAATTTACCCATAATGGACATATTTATGGCCCCTAAATATCTCGCTGTAATTTAGCTTTCTTAATCCTGGTATCATTTATGTCGACCTCCTCTGGACCTTCTCTATCACATCTTCATGTTCCTTCAAGTCAGATGACATAACCTGGGAAGCATATTCTACTTTTAGCCTAACATATACAAGCGTTAATCTACTGAATATCTCAAGACTTATGTACTGAAAAGCAGTTCTAGTATTTGCCTGTTGGGTTTCTATATAGATCCTCCAAAGGTGGGGCTTTGGCGACAGGTTGAGTGGTTAGGTAGAGTGTCGACTCCCAAGTCCTCACTTTCTCTCACACAGATTCCTGCAGCTTACTTCCTGGTGTGTGTGTGTGTGTGTGTGTGTGTGTGTGTGTGTGTGTTGTGGGTCATGTGTTTTCAGGAAGGTCCACCTTTTCCCCTCCTGGGCCACACCAACCTATGAAGACAACCTGCTCATAAAAGGACCATCCCCAAGGGTAGGTCTGGAGGTGCAGTGTCACCTCACATTCCTTTCATGACGCGATTTTTCGTAGAGAAGAAGCGCGTCTTTTGAGGGAATCAATTTCTGGCCAACAATAGAAGGAGAGAGGATCTCCCTCCCTGCTAATACACAGTTTTCCAGACCCCAACGAGACCACAAAGCCAAGGCGGACCGGACTGTATAGCTCACGAGATGAACGGTGCCTGTAAGGGAGGCTTTGCCCTCCTTATACAACGTCTCCCACATCTGAGTAAAGTCAATGTAATTCTCTCAAAGCTGCCAGAGAATGATACCTCCACTAAGCTCCTCCACCTCCGCCTCCTTCCTCCTGTTGTGGTGTATACCACTGGTTTACTATCGTCGCTGAATAATGCCTCCGCTAAGCTCCACCTCCACCGCTTCCTTCCTCCTGTTGTGGTGTATACCACTGGTTGACTATCGTCGCTGAATGGTTCTCAGTGTGTGTTAGAAGTGGTTTACAGTCACAGGTCGAGTGGAGGTGGTATCAAGGTTTATGGTAGCAGGTAGTGGTTTACAGTCCTTCATTATAAGATGATATATGACCTTTATTTAGAGGTAAATTCATATATATGTCTGTCAGTCGAACTATGTTTCTTTGAATTTACCTTTCCCTAAAACCTATGGTCTATCTTTCCATTATTCCTTAAGGTACCTGTCTATCTATCCACTTGCTCTTAGGCCATCTGTCTATTCATCCATTAGCTCTCCGTTTACCTGCCGATCTATCCATTGACTCTCAGATCACCTTCCTAGGTATATGTAATCTTTCAGACCTGCCTGCCTATCTATTAACTCCCAGATTACTTGTCAACCTAACCACCGATTCCCAGACTCTATCTATCTAATAGCTCCAAGAATACCTGTTTCTATCCATTACCTATCTGACTACCTGTCCTGTTCCTCCCGTCGTGAGTACTTTCGTTAACGCATAATAAACTCATAATCACTTCCAGGAGCTGTGTGTCTTCCTTATCTGTGTACCAGAGGGTCAGATGCAAATAATGTATTTACAGTGTTTCAGTTTATAGATCCAAGATAAATGATTGCATAGTCTCATCTCCTCTTGATACATCTGTGACTTTCCTGTGAGCTATCCTATACAACAGGTTTTTATTTATCTCTTTCAGTGATTGATCAACCCCAGAGAGAGAGAGAGAGAGAGAGAGAGAGAGAGAGAGAGAGAGAGAGAGAGAGAGAGAGAGAGAATCTGTACTGTACTAAACGTTACCCAAACCATCTGTGCAAGTTTCGTGTTCCTTTATAGAGTTGTGAAACATTGGGGTGGTGCTAGTTACCAGTGAACTCTGCAGTTGACCTTAAATCACTAATGACTGTCGAAGAAGTTGTGAAAAAATGAGGAACGTATGTGTCCATCAGAAGGATTTGTCGAGAACTCATTAGGTTAAATGAAGCCGATTTTCCGTTGGACTTTAACCGCGTCACCTTCTTAATAAGACATGAAACTGTCCACTGTGTTAGTAAGAGAGTCAACTGATGAACTGAAACCAATAACACGGTGTGTTAGCCCCTCTCTCACTAGCCTCTCTTGGCCACGGAGATGGGTTATCTCCATTTTTTTTTCCCAGGTTAGCCTCAGGTTCTTAATTGACAGTTCTACCACCAGGGTCCCTCTGGAGTGAAGGATGAAAGAAGTGGCTGGAGCAGAGTCATAGGTCTTTCGTGTCCGAACGCGCCTGACAGCTCGGTAAATATCTGCCTAATGACACGGCTAATGGAGTTAATGAGTTTGGTGCCTTAAGAACACGGTTCATTGTGACCACACAGCCCATTACCTGACGGGGCTGATACACACCACGTGTGTGTAAATACTAGAGAGAACAGACCAAACCCTTCCCCTTCATGGAGTTCTTGTTCCTTAGCCCAATCTCATCCCTCCTGCCTCACCTTTTCCACCTCGCTCTCCCTTCCCAGTGGAATCTCCCGCCAGCGAGGCAGACCCAGTAATTTCATTACCAGATTCCTTCCTACCCCTCCCCATCCACACTACACCAACCTACCTGCTACCTGCCTTTCGTTACCAGGTGAGAATGCCATCAATTAACACGTATCTCCCTTACCTGCCACCCAACCACACACACACACACACACACGTTCAAGGGTCAGCTATTTTTAGCACGCTTGAGAATCACTAGCGTTTGTCAAGTCCTCCGTTACTTTGCTCCATTGTGAAGTGGCAAACGAAGTCCAGTACACTAAACCCCAGTGAGGGTGTGATTATATATATATATATATATATATATATATATATATATATATATATATATATATATATATATATATATATATATATGTATATACACACAAGATTACGAGGTCACTATAACACAAGTACAGAACACTGATCTAGTTAGCAGGAGTGGAACCGTGACACATAGTCACTCTAACAACTTGAAGACCAGAAACATGCATCTTACTAAGCCAGTAAGACAAACGACGGTCCATAAAACACTAACGACCTTTAACGACCTTGTTAACAGTGGCAGCAGCAGTCAGAGCCTCATTAAGGTGGTGGGACTAACGACAAGCAATTCTTCATTTTGGAGAAAGTCTTGTATCTAGAGCAACAAACAAATATTGACAGTAATAATCATGATTTTAGCTCATTTCCTCGTAATTATTCTCCTCAAGTCAAGTGCCTTAATGGTGGTAACAGTTCCACTCTCTAAACGAATATGTCTTCAAGAGAGTTACTGAAGTGCTGGGAATAAGATTAAGCAGGATATAATAGTAGGTTTAGAGAAGAAAAAGAAAAAAAAAATAGTATAGAAAAAGTTTCGAGAAAAGGGAGAGAAAAAAACAGGTTTTGCTCCGACGAGACAAAGTCGGGTTTCTCTTAATAGTTCTACCAAACACTGGTGAACTGAGGAGCCTAACTGCTCCCTTTAACAGTCACCATTGAGGCGACAAACTCAAGAAACCATTGGAAAGCAGCAGTAGCAGTAGCTGATGACTGCAGATGACAGCAGATAAAAGCTGCACCAGGAACAACGAGAAAGAGAGCAGAGACAGTAGCAAATCTACCAATGACCACGTAGATCGCAGGAGAGCACCAGGAACAGCACAAGGAGCAGGAGGCGTACTACTTGCACCGCAACTCCACCAGAGGCAGGAGCATCCCCACCAATTATCACCATCACCAAAGTCAGTAGCATCACCACCATTGTTCCCCACCACCATCCCTTACATGGGTCACTACCACCACCACAAACCAGCACCATCACCACTAGCACCAACAGTGGGTGGTGCTACTGTAGGTCAGAATTTGGTGGAGAGGTCCCTCACTACATCATGGCCGACCGACCCACACACACACACACAGCCTCCGAGTCATTAGCTTCGAGCAATCTTCCTTCTCCTCCTCCTCCTTCCGTCACGGTGATTACCACCTGCCCATTCTTTACCGTCCAAACAGCAGGTGTCCGCTTACCTGTCTAATGAGATTAAGACAAACGGAAAAGAAGATATATCCGTTCGGATACGGTCATCTTAGACCGTTATTCATTAAGCTTATCGTAATTTCTTCAAAATCTATACATTGCTCGTCAGATCGGTTTTCAGTTTTCTGTTGAACTTATTTATTATTCCAAATGATTTAATTTCAATACCAACACTTCGTTTATTACTCTTGTATTTACGTCATTTCGGAAACAAATTATGTCATGCAATGAGTCACTAGATCTTTCGACATCCCAATATTCCTGTTGAAACACTGCAACGCCGAGTGTCAGTGATGAGTTAAGACGTAGCACGTCGGAGAGAGACGCCGCCACACACCCAGAACAGAGAAGCGACACAGTCTTTCTTTCAGGCCGACGGACGCAGCGTGAAGCCGGACAAGAGACACACAAAGAATCGGACCAACAAAGGTCATTCAGAGAGTGAGCGAAGAGTGACACCCTGGAACAAGAACAGATTCCTCAAGTCAAGCAATTGAGGATGAGCTCCAGACGACCTTCTGTTGCGCAGATCCTTCTCCGTTAGTCATTTTGTTGACTTTAGACGAGCGCCAGAACCAATGGACACTGTTGACTCTTCAGTAACACCACGAAGAGAAACCCAGAAGTCTATCTCCCTTCATGGTACCCGTGAGAATGGGAGTGATAGCGGCGAGGGCGATAGATCTCCGTAGGTCCTCGTGCTTTTAATTGCTTTCACTTGACCTTCGAGTCTTTGTTCTCGGGCTGTGTTTGGACCGGAGCTTGGCACGTCTTCCTCTAATGTTTGAGGGCTTCTTGGGCTCACAGAGAGATGCCCTTGTGGATAACCTCAGTGGGCCGTTTTGCTACAAGGCCTTTGCGCTTACCTGTTACACATTCCCAATCAGTTCTGGTCGCTTGTGTGTGTGTGTGTGTGTGAGTTTTTTGTTTTCTTTGCTTCTTGAGACCCCCCGATGGCCACCGGTTTACACAGCACAGTGAATCATCTCCCTAGCGTCGTCTTTTTCACCTACAATCAATTCGATCCACTCCAGAACGATATCATGCACGTTTACGTCCTTGATGATTAAATCACTGAATGTTTATAACCTGAAGTTTGCGCCTGAAGCTATATAGCTTTTTATAGGGATTCCAATGTGGTGCAAAAATGATCGTGTCAGATTTGATCACATTAATAACACTCGAAAAGTATTGCGAGTCTTACTTCTTCAGGAGATAAGCTCACGTATTGGCAATAGAATTCTTTACGAGGCTTTCGCTAGGTCCTGGTTCCCATGCCTCTACTCGCCTCCAATTCTCCATCGTTATGATCACAATGTTAAAATTTTTACAACATTTTGATATCATGATTTGAAACTGTGTTTAATACATCTGGCCAGATGAGCGAACATCGATTCCCAAGATTTTGCTGAAGGAACAAATGAATGAATCTATTAAGAAGTCAACTCAGTGGACGAAACACACACTTGTAACACGTAGCAGTCTAAAAACCTTCCTTTCAGGTCACACGATAAGTCTAAAAATCTCTCTTCAGGTCACACGATAACAGTCTAAAAATCTCTCTTCAGGTCATACGATAGCAGTCTAAAATTCTCTCTTCAGGTCACACGATAGCAGTCTAAAATCCTTTTTTCAGGTCACACGATAGCAGTCTAAAAATCTCTCTTCAGGTCACATGACAGATGTCTCCAATGTGTGTCATTACGTTGTAAGACAGTCTAAAAATCTGTGTCTTCAGGTCACCCGACGGCAATATAAAAATCCAGTCAGCTGGAGACTTTCTCACGAGGGACCTGGAGGTTCGAATGAGTAATCTGTCAAATAGTTTGAACATCCAGACACCTGACGGGGGGTTACGGTCGCATGAGCATCCTCAATCCTGCCATGGAGAAGAAGGTCTCAGGCGACCGCAACTGGCATCCTTACGCGGACGAATCCTACAAGGATTTCGAGGATGGGATGGGAAGGATCCAGGTAGGAAGGCGTAGGGCTGAGGTGGTTGGGGGTATGGTTATGGGCCTTATTGTATTTCTTGTCCGGGCTGAAGAACATGCAGAGAGAGTTATGGAAATCGGTGTTTACTCCGTCGTAATAAACCTGAGGGAAGGCGCAGCCTGTGCTCTGGACGCCGCAAGGGAGACGACAGAGACCCACATCAAAAGGCTGAGGGAGGACGTGGCCTCCAAATGGAAGAGAGATGATCCCAGTGGAAGACGCGGGAATCTGGAGATGTTGCTGTTAGCAGATGATACAGTCAGCGGGAGGAACGGGAAGATAAATAGACCAATAGACAAGAGTTATCTCAAGAGTAAATAGGCAGTGTTACTAAATTAGTTTTGAAGAATGTGAAGGTTTGATAATCTCCATCAATAACCCGTTGGTGGAAAGCGTAAGAGTAACACGACAGCTGAATCATCTTAAAAATGTCTCCCGCATTTATGTACCTCCTCATAAAAAGTTAAACCGAATCATAAACTGTCAAGAGTGTATGACACATGTCTCATATACTGTTGCAATGTCACACACACACACACACACACACACACACACACACAGACACACACACGGCATCCCATCCTCACCCAACATAAGACCATTCTGTATACTGCCACAGGCTACAATAAGCATTAACCCAAGCCTCTGCGTGCTTGTCTCCACCGCTGGACAAAGCAGGTACAGACCAGTGACACTATACCACAACCAATGGCCAGCCAACACGAAAGGGTTTATATATATATATATATATATATATATATATATATATATATATATATATATATATATATATATATATATATGCATATATATATATGCTGTTGCAATGTCACACACACACACACACACACACAAAATTGTAATCCTTTCCAATATATATATATATATATATATATATATATATATATATATATATATATATATATATATATATATATATATATATATATATCAGACCAAGACGACCTGATTCCTGACTTCATGGACAGTTGTCAGAGTGAATGAACGTTTCGAAGCACTCGAACGAAACAATGATAATCTGATAATGTTTCCTTGGCAGATTTAACGCTCTATTCCCACTTACTGGTATTACGTGTGTTCATAATTCGTTCCTTTATTGCTCAAGATGAATCTTCTTGTGATGTGTTTTCACTAACTAGCAATTTGTTCGAGTTGTTTAACTCTGAAAATAACATCACGATTTCTGTGATATTACTCCTTTATGGTGTTTTCGACCCTTGAACCTTTTAGTTTCGAAATCGTTATCCCGTTATATGGTTTTGTTATTGTGAATCCTTTATCATCTATTTGAAAACATTATCTTGTCTGTTCTGTGTAAATACCACTACACATTGTTCCATCATTCCTTGGGGAAATGACCTATCAAAATCTACTACGGACAGCTTGTCTTAATATATCCTTAGCAAGTCATAAGATAGAGACATTCGGTCTAGGCTCCCTGGGTCAAAGAGGGTCTTCCCAATTCAACATGATACTCGTCCTCCAGGATATGTTAACCTCTTACTGTTGGCCTGTTTAGTATCGTTACCCACTTAGCGCTTCTAATGCCCCTAATCAGCTTCACCATCAACCAACAGCGAACGTATAGTCCTAATTTCTCTCAGCATTACCCAATAGCGTTCCAGATGCCCCGGTTAGTTCCACCATTGACCATCAGCGTGCCTAATGCCCTAATCACTCTAGCCATTAACCAGTACCTTAGGTATTGTTCTAATCTCTTTCATCATTAACCATCAGCTTACCTATCTATTCATTTCATCATTATCCAGTAACGTAACCAGAGTTAGGTTTAGTACAGATAACTGCAACACATTTGTTATACTTCATCTATCTCCGAATACTCGAAAGAGACAAATCTCCAGCAAAAATTCATGTAAATCTATATTGAAAAATGATGATTTACCGCTCTAACATAGCGAGAACATTGCTAATAAATAATTCATCATTCATATACAACATGATCTAGGTTAAATCAACTTACGTAACTGCTTGAATTATTGTACGTAATTGGTTCGTTGAGTATGGATCGATTCTAACGTCTATCACACAGTGAAACATTATACTGAAAGTGGCGTTAGCTGTGATATCCCAACCTGTTCTGTCCTGCTACTAGCCGGCTTAACGTGGTCGATATCTTCAAAGCATTGACCAATCAAGAGCTGGATTGCGGCGCACTGGCCAATCAGGAGTTTACTTACACCCTGAAACAAGAGGTGGTGAAGAGGTAAACAACTTGGACGAGTCTTTCAGCAATTCAGACATTGTCATATATGTTCGTTACGGTTTATTTCTTAATTATTTCCTTATTGAATCACTACGCTTCACTTATGACGTCTTTGTTATTCGTTATTTGCTTTTGTATTCATGTCTGTATTTGTCTTTCGCTTTCTTCATTCGCCTTGTTCTATTGCCTCGTCATTCTCGTATATCTCATTGTTTCGACTCCATTTCTTTTACATTCATATTCTTTATTTCTTGTTTTTCCTATATCCTTCATCCCTGTATTATATGTTTTATGCGTTTACTTTACTTTCTTGCACCTTGCTTTATCTATGATATCTTTCAATCTTCCTTCATATGTCATTTCTTTCACCTAATTTCATTTACGTATCATCTCACATACATTTCTTCCGTTCACCATCCTCCTCCTCCTCCTCCTCCTCCGTCTCTCGTCTTGGCATGGCTTCCCTCCACCGCTCTCATCCCCTCCCTCCGTCAGAACGCCCCAATCATCCCCACCCACCCACCAGAGGGAAGGTTACTAGAGCGAGGCGGCCGGTTTAGAAGACCGGATAATACTCCGTATCCGGTTATTGCCGGGTCACGCACGGGGGTCTACATCATAAGCCTCGAAGCTCCCAACTATTAAGCTCGCGTCCTGACAGTCATAAGTCTCTTTCTGGCGGGTGGGTGGAAGGGGAGAGGGGCAGATGATCAACCTCTCCCCATTCTATTGCCGACTGTTTTTTCTCTCCCCATCTACTGTATGGGGGAGTATATAGTTAGCTTTGATGCATGGGTAGTTAGCAAAGCAGCATTTAAGGACGTATATCAAGCAAATAAGATATCAAAACTCTCCTTAATGGTGGAGTCAGGAGAGTTCTAGTGCAAGCACTCTACACGGGAGCATTTGTTGAGGTATGCAGAGTCACATTTAAACTCTCCTTACGAGAGGATCAAGGAAGAGTTCTGGCTTAAGCACCTCGTTCCATAGTAGAGTCTGGTGAAGACCGTCAGATAAGCAGAGTCTGATCCAAACTCTCCTTGCATGTAGACCAAGCAGAGTTCTGAGTTAGACACTGAAACAGGAACGCCAGACAAGCAAAGTTTCATCAAAACTCTCCTCCCGTGTAGACTAGGCAGTGCTGGAGACTTTACATAGGGCGGCAGAGTCTACTGAAGTGCTGCAGAGTAAGATGAGTCTCATTAAAACTCTCCTCACAGGCAGAGTTAAGGTCTTAGAAACCTCTGACACAGCACATGGTGGAGCTACCAACCATGAAGTCAGCATACCAATGTTTACAATTTCATATCACCCAGGCTGCAGCAGACAGTTTGTACCTGTTGCTTTTCTCTTGTTTCTAACTTGATCGTCTTTTCCTGCGTTAAAGAGGTAGCGCCAGGAACAGACCTGTTCTTTTTCTAAATTTTCTTTTCTTCTTCTTCTTCTACTTCTTTTTCTTCTTCTGTTTCTTCTTCTTCTTCTTCTTCTTCTTCTTCTTCTTCTTCTTATTCGTCCTCTTCGTCTTTTTCTTCTTCTTCTTCTTCTTCTTCCTCTTCTTCTTCTTCTTCTTCTTCTTCTTCTTCTTCTTCTTCTTCTTCTTCTTCTTCTTCTTCTTATTCGTCCTCTTCGTCTTTTTCTTCTTCTTCTTCTTCTTCTTCTTCTTCTTCTCATGATTATTACCATTACTATAATGCTTTATTATTATTATTTATTAATAAAGTTCTGTTCTTTCTCAAAATCGCTTGATATCATGATCCTGTTTTCCTCTTATTCTAATCATCATCATTGTTGCTTCTTATCAACATATCATCACGCAGGTTCTGATGTTTCCTCTGTGTCGCAGACAATCGAGATGATAACATCAGAAAGAATTTTCTCCTGAACCCAAAATTACCGAGGGATTCCTCCCCGTCTCCAAGATTGCCAGTGACAGATGATGTTTTCTATCATTTTACCATCGGATTTTTTTCCCCTTCCTTTCCCCCCAAAAAAAAACGCTCCAGTTTATCTTTGAGCAATATATCGTAGTTTATCTTTCTCCTACATGTTATCACAAAGGATGCTATCGTAGTTTTCCTTCTCCTACACGTTATCACAAGGGATGCTATCGTAGTTTACCTTCTCCTACACGTTATCACAAAATATGCCTCATTGGTTCCTGGAGACGGTTGTGCTAACCACAGAATCAGACCATGGTTTAGCAGTTCCTGAAAATCTGATCATTATCTCAATATATAAGAAAATTTTACAAAAAAAAAAATTACATTTTGATCTGCATCGAGGCAGGTGCCAGAGGTGAGTGGTTTGATGGAATTCAAATGGCATGACACGAGGAAAACAACGAGAGACAGACAGACAAATGACACAACACAAATGACAGGTTGACAACCAGAAGAAACAGATTAGATTCAGTGACTCAGAAAAATTATGCTCCATTAACTCTGGTATTTACTCTGGATCTTTGACGTGAAGGAGAAACGAAAAATAAAACCCAGATATATTTATACAATCATATTTCAGATGTATTAATACAATAGGATGTATGTCTCTCACGCGGGAGGTATGGGAGTCCTTGTGAATGGAATGTGTTCTAGAACGGTACAACCTGGAGGACCCACGCCTGACAATTACCCGCGCGCGCGCAGGTCGAGGAGTAAAGGCTCCCTCCAACACACCACTGGCTCCTTGTGAACGAGCGGCGGTCGAGGTTAAGGTGAGACAGACGCCTCTTCCTCCTCCTCCTCCTCCACCTCCTCCTTCATCGCCTTCGTCTGCACACCACTGCCTCCTTGTGAACGACGACGGTCGAGGTTTAGGTGAGACAGACGCCTCTTCTTCCTCCTCCTCCTTCACTCCCTCCTTCATCGCCTTCGTCTGCTCGCCGCTAACCACCGGAAACAAGCGGTTCTGTCAACTTGGACCCACTTTGCTCCTCTTCCACCACATGTTTTCGTCCCCCTTCCCCTTCTTCCTTTGCTTCTTTCCTGTCACCCATCCGCCCCAGTTCCTCCACTTTGCCTCCTACGTGGTAACCTAACAGCCGTAGACACAGACACACACACACACACGTACTCAAGTGTTTTAACGGCTAGTTCCGTCATTACGTGGTCTTTTGGCGTCATCACCGGTCTTCCCCTGTTATCACTGGCCCGTCACGATGTTCGGGCGAATGTGTCTGGTCACCGTGGGCGCCGACCGATCACTCCACGTAATGGCGATAAGTAGCGGGTGACGGTAGGGTTAGCGGGGTGTGCTAGAACTGCTCAGGAAGTTAAGGTTAGCGTGGTGGGTGCTACATTGCCCATGAGGATCCGCGGCGCTTGGGTTAACGGTGAGTGCTAGACTGCCCCAGACGACTACTGGTGGTAGCTGTGGCCAGTGGAAGAGCGACACTGACGCATCGTAGGAAAAAGGATAGTGCAAATTATGATACATGGATGCGATTATTATCTAATGAGCTTGTGGTCTAAGAAGGACATAAAGAACGACTTTAGAGAGAGAGAGAGAGAGAGAGAGAGAGAGAGAGAGAGAGAGAGAGAGAGAGAGAGAGAGAGAGAGAGAGAGATAAGGGATAACTCAAAGGCCTTGTGTGGCTCTACACCATGCTGAGATTTATGAACATAAGACAATTGAGAGCTTAGTGTTAATGAAATTAGTCCACATCCCACACACTGCCGAGTATCTCAGGTACACACACACACACACACACACACAAACACACACACATCCTCCTGCCTCCCTCGCCAGTCAGTAGTAGCATGAGACAGGGCAGACGAGGTCATGGTGAATCCCGCATACAGATAACAGTATCACCGAAGCTACATGAATCTTAACGGCTTTTAAAACCTTCCTCACCGGCCAGCGTGTCTGGCAAGACAACGAGAAGAAGAACATCTCTCCTCGTCTCTAATAGCTAATGGACGCTCGCTCTGCAGGGCTGGTGTTCCCATCCAACATCAACCCTTGTAGACAGGTCAACTGGAATATTCAAATTTGATCTCTGACGAAATGCGTTCGAATTTGAACCCCGGAGGAGTTCTTGCTGCTGCTGCTGCTGCTGCTGCTGTTTCCTGACATACATATCACACACGAGGATCTTGAGCCAGATTACTCAGTGCGTGTCGAGAGGGGGGGCTCGGTTCTGTGCTCTACCTACCTGGGGGTTTGGAGTCGTCTGTCAAAATTTCCCTCACGTCTGATATCAGTCATTTTCAGTGGCCAGGAAATGTTACAAGGGTAGTAGTTGTAGGAGGAGGTAGAGGAGGAGGAGGAGGAAGAGACGAAAGGGTGAGAAGGAGGAGGAGGACGAGAGAGAGAGAGAGAGAGGAGAAGGAGAAAGAAGGAGAACAGAAAGAGGAACAGATTGAGGATGATGAATAAGGAAAGAGGAGGAAATGGAGTTCATTCCTCAACAGCAAAAAAAAAAAAAGAAAAAAAGAAATAAATGACTGTAAACTGATCTTCGTGACGTGGTGCAGGTGTCGCAGGAGGCCCAGGTGAAGGTGGCCTCACCTGGGATCTCCTGACCTTTGTAAGTGACCCCCACCTACACACGCCCCTCTTCCCCGCCAGCCGGGACGACCTGCAGGTAAGTGCCCGGGCTCGACCTCCTCTGCTTGCGTGAATGTGACCAGCATCACGACAGCGAAGTGATGGGTGGTTAAGAATAAAGCCAGCGATACGCTCACGAGGAAGTATGCATGCAAATGCACTGAGATATGCAGATGTTAACCGAACATGGATACAAGCAAGCACTCACATGAGGCTAATCATAACGCGCTTAAATACAGATCAACACACACACAGACACACATATATACAGACACATATAGACATATATGTATGTACACGGACGTACATATCCATGGGTAAGGTCAAATGAATTGGTGCAAACTACGAGAGAACAGAAAGTGTGGCCATTGTATGGTGTTGATTAAGTGTCCAGGAACTGTGTGGTGGTGAGGCCCTTGGTGGTGGTGTGGTGTTGTGTGGTTGATCGTGAGGACTTGGGCTTGTATGGTGGAGATTCCAGCTGAAGATGATGGCCGTTTAGAGTGTACAGTGAAGGAGATGTAGAGACGGAATGGGCTAAAGGGAGTTTCGGGAAACGATGGAGGGAAATGAGGATAGAGAGGAAAAGAACCAGAAACATAATGGAAAAGGAAAATAAAGGAAGGGTAGATACATGGAATGGATGATGATGATGATGGAGTTAACTTGGTGAAAAGTGCAAAGACATGTAAAGACATAAAACAGGTGCGTGTGACGGGGAGAGGGAGGTCACTGTGACGGGGGGAAGAGGTCCACGTGACGGAACAAGATTCTGCGTGACGAAACTAGGTCCGCGTGACGGGAGACAGGTCCGCGTGACGCGGTGAGGTCGTCACGACGAAGACAGATGCCTTAGACACAAGTAGCGGCTTCCCGTCACATGCTAGACGGCCAAGCGTGACGCCCTGTTTTTCCCCCCGTCACACACCCCCCACCCCCCCAGCGTCACAACACCACACCACGCTGCTGCAGTACAATACGCAATGATACCCATTGATGTGGTATGACGAGAGAATACGGTGGAAGAAGACGTAAATCTTTCCTGTTGATCATGTCCCGTTATGGTACTCCCCCTCAACACCTTGTGGAGGAGGGCCTTCCATGATGTGCAAGTGAGGAGAGTGAGGAGAGTGAGGGGCGGGGAGAAGGTCCGAGAGGCATAGGTGAGACTTGTGAAACCTGGTTACATGATACAAGAACTCAAAGCTTAGATTGACGACTCCGTCGTGGCATACAGTGGGTGAGAAACCCTTCCCTTACACACATATATACCGACGTACACACAGCGCTCTTTCGTACACCCACCCACCCACCCACCCACCCACACACACACACACACACACACACACACACACAGAATCATGGTCTCTCCTGATTACAGGTGTGGGGGGTGCCCGCCACTCGCGGTGCAACTTGCGGCAGAAGACAGGTGAATAGAACACAAGTCACGATCTACCTAACACTTAGAGATGAGGAGTCTACAAGAGTGACATGGCTACACGCCATTGTTACTCTAATCTACATCTTTTTTGTGTGTGTTCTTCGTCTGTCTCGCTCTTTCTCCTCTCGCTCTTCCTCATATTTTGGCCCTTTTATTGTTGTGTCGCTTTTTGCTCTTCCCCATTTTCTGTCTTTGTCTGTGGGGCAGATTTCTATTCTCTCTCTCTCTCTCTCTGATTCATTCCTCTCTCCTCTTATTTCCCTTCTTATTTACTCTCTCTCTCTCTCTCTCTCTCTCTCTCTCTCTCTCTCTCTCTCTCTCTCTCTCTCTCTCTCTCGTCTCCTCATCTCACTTCCACACTGGGGCCGGCAGCTCTAAGGTGGTTTACGGGACAGGTACACTTTTATCGCCGGACGCTAAGCCAATAATCACCGGCCGCCACGTACTGGTTGTTTAGCCGGAGGTGAGAAACAAGTCCTTACGGCTATTTTCCCCGGTGAACGCTGTGTTTGGATTCCCTTGCATGATGTAACTGAGAAGAAAAGCTCTGATTGGCGGGCTAGAATGATGTCACATACGGCATCATCGACGACGGTGATGAATTGGATTGGTCAAGTTTGGTGCCGTCATCAATATCATCTATCTTACTGGTTGATTTAGATGACGTCACACACGACACTATCGACAGTTGTGATGTAATTAGTCAAGTCCAATGACGTTACACACTACATCATTGATTGTAATGCTCTGATTGGTTCATTCTATGACATCATCATCTCAAAATGCACTGCATTCATACCACGCACAATGAGGCAGAAATGATAATGATGATAATGATAGTATAATAACGATAACAAAAAAAAATAACCATACGAGACCTTAAAGTATCATAGCTTGACCTGACCTAACCTTTCCAGGTATCCCCAACAAGTGAACAAATACGTAAAACAAACAAAATTGATCGAGTCGCTTCATCAACATCATCAAATGATGACGTCATCTACGATCGAATAACTGAATGCACAGAAGCAAAGGAAAAAGAAATATATATATATATATAAATCACTCACCAGTTACTGACCAGATATCCGGTATATTCACATGAAAAAAAAGAGCTGCCGGGGTAAATATGTACATGAATAAATAAATATATGATCTGAGGAGACAAAAAGTTATAGTAAAACAAAAAATTACTATGATAAGACATCACCAGACCCAACCTTGAAGTCATGATATTCAACATGGCTGCCACAAATGCTCGGTTGCAACATGGCTGCTCAAAAAAAAGAAGAAAAAAACATATGACAGAACCATCATTTCTGGTTGAAGTGGCGCTAACGCCATTATCTGCTCAAATATCAGACTATTTGATCATATAACTTCTCTCTCTACATATACAATTCCAACCGCTATAAGTTTATTTACATCTAGTCATCACCTGCAAATGAAAAAAAAAAACCATTAGGTATTATAAGCGAAACTGAGAGTACGAGAAAGGAAGGGGGGACAAAAGTATCGTACGCCACTGTATGTTATTGTCAGTCTCGTGTGTTTCCATCCAAGCGAGACGCCATGAAAGATCGCCTCTCATCAAAACTCCACCACGAGAATCGCAATCTGATTACAGGCTGATCTTATATTATATGAATATTTCTCGTCCACCTGGAGCATAAAAATCTGCTTGATGTCTCTCCTTGCGGTTGAGAGAAGCGACGACTTGCGTGAGACGCAAACTGACCCGGCGCCGTGCCCCGGGGAGGAATATCGTGCGAGTGATTATTATTATCGTACTGCGGTCACTGACCAGGCGCGTCTCTCACTCCCTCTCTCTCACTCTCGCCTCCTGGGCGCTCTGCCACCGTTCTCTCAACCAGATTCTTTTGCCATAATTCTCGCACAGTTAGGCGCACATGGAGCCACCAGGCTCGTGTCGGGAAAATTCACGTGTAAACTGAGGAAAGGCGAAGCATTTTTTCTTAAAGAACGAGTCTCTTTTCAACTTTGCAGTGTTTCAAGAACGAGGATCGCAATTACTAATGAATAATTCTACTGTAATTGCAAGTCTAAAGATAATTAGCAGAGAGATAGCTTTTAGATGGCGATAATTAGCAGAGAGATAGCTTTTGAATGGCGATAATTAGCAGAGAGATAGCTCTTAATGGCGATAATTAGCAGATAGATAGCTCTTAATGGCGATAATTAGCAGACAGATAGCTCTTAATGACGAACTGCCCCCCCACCCCAAAAGAAAAGCTCTTGCGTAACAGACATACCAATCGCAAGACTTCAGCTGCTAAGGAGTCTAACACCTGCACTAGAGTAACTGCCGGGCATAGTCGCTCTGTAATCAGGAAATAATAAACTATGAATACTGACGGGGAAGAGAGCTCGTGCCCCAGGCCATGACCTCGTTGCTGGCCCACAGTGCTGGGGGTCAGTCAGGTCGGCGATCCCCCCCCAGTGGGTTAGCCTGGCTGGCGCCGTGTGCACAAAGGGAACCATCTCATACCATCTCCCTCCCTCCTCCGTCCCTATACGTATATACCTCCTCCCTTCCAATGATCCTGACTGACTCAGGGTTTTGTTTATTGTGATGCTATGATGGTCCGGGCGGGCAAGAAGGCTTGTCGCTCCTGTAGGAGGCGTCGGGACGGGAGGAGGAGGAGGAGGTGGTGGCTTCTGTCGAAAGGACAGGAGGATGTCCCTGACGATGCCCTGATTGAATATATACCTGCCTCTCTTTCTTTGCTTCTCCCCCCCGCTGCCCCTTCTCTCTCTCTCTCTCTCTCTCTCTCTCTCTCTCTCTCTCTCTCTCTCTCTCTCTCTCTCTCTCTCTCTCTCTCTCTCCGGGAGAACACCTGAGTACACAGAGTCATAATGCCACCCACCCACGGGGCACCTTCGTCGTCCAGGCCTCGAAGGCCCTTCTAATGACTACCCATTTACTTTGCTCTCTGCCGACGTCACTCCACGTTTATTGCATTAGCCTCTGCAATCATGTCATTAAGCTTTCAGATTCTAACAGTCCTCCATTTTCGAATACGTTTTAACGTTCCTCGCGACATGAAATGCCTACGGTAAGTGGAACTTAGGCCTGGATGGCCTACCTATAGTGTTGAACGCTTCAATCGCAAAGGTTTACAAGTTCGAATCATTACTGTTGGGTTAAAGTGGTATCACCACTTTGTCTAACTTACAAGAATTTTAGATTTATTTTGTGTTTTGCGTAGGGTGAAAATTGGACTGCGGTTGTGATTTACGACCTCTAATTGTTCGACGGGTGAGGAAAGGTGAGAGGTAAATACTAAGATTGGTTTGTTGATGGTATAACTACCCTTTTGCCTTGTTTCATCCAGTGTTTTACAGTCGTTCGTTATGACACTTTTCCTCTTTTATCATTCGTGTTTCCTTTTCTTATTTTTTTCATATATTTTTCTTTCCTGTTATTTTCCTTTTCTTTATGCTCGAGTTCTTCAGGGTTTTCCTCCCTGAACAAAAGATTCGCATTTTTTTTCAAACCTTGACGGCGTTGTGAATTCTCCGCTACGTCCATTCAACTTTCAAGACTGTAACTGCCACCCGATATTTCTGCCAAGACTTGAAAGCTCTCGAAAACCACAATGAAGCCCCAAAACTCCATACCTACACCCCAGAGCAACTCCAGACATAAGACAAATGACATTAAAGTTCATACGAAGACCACACTAGGCCCACGAATCTTCTTATGTAAGCCAAGACTATCATAAAATAATCTGAATGTCCATCCGAAGGCTACACAACCCTTCAGAATCTATAGCGATACTCACATTGTTCATCAGAGACACTGGAATTACCCAGACACCTGTGTTTAAACTCTCCTGTACCGCACCCGGGCCATAGAGGGGACCCAGCACCCTCCTCAGGCACACAGACAGACATACCACTCGCCACAAACCCGTCCCGTCCCCTGTCATTTTCCCAGTGGGTGACCCTCCTTCCGTATTAGTTTTCACAACTGCTAAGTACACACTAGACACGGCACCGTAAGCCAAATTACTGTCCCCGTCAGGAGAAAGGTGCCTCTCCGCCCCCTGAAGGGGTGATGTAGGTAGTGTTAGTGGGGAGGTAGAAAGCCTCCCCCGAGTCACACGTACATATTCTAATACGCCACGACCACCCAAGCCTTTTGTCTAGACTGGTCGAGGCGGCCCCTCTCATCAGCAAAAGGTGCCTGTCTTACCCTGCTCCCTCGTGGAGCGCAACCGCGAAGCTCCAGGGAACTCACGATAAGAGGGGGTCCTTGAGGTTACATAACTCTCTCTCTCTCTCTCTCTCTCTCTCTCTCTCTCTCTCTCTCTCTCTCTCTCTTACACGACAGCAAGAGAGTGGATGTGAGCGAATGAGGCCATGTCCTCGCCTGTTTCTAGCGCTACCTCGCTAGCACGGTAAACGGCGAACAGGCATAAAAGGAAATTACATATATATTTCACAGCCATAAAACGCCTTGAGTTTTCCCCAGACAGTGTTCCTCAACACACGACGGTGAGAATCTCAGGGAAGTTTCCCCCTTCTATTTCCTCCCACTATTTCCCTCAGGCATACGATCCACCACCATTCCTTGATGACCTGGTGTGCTTGAAGGTCAGGGAAGGGGTCACCGCCCACTGCCGTGAGGTCAGGACGCCGTACTTTGACCACATCATCCGTGGTGGTGTTTTGATGGAGGTGTTGGTGTGAATGGAACAGTCGTGGGAAGGCAAAATGTGGAGGCGGTGGTGGAAATGTGGCGGAAGTAGTGGAAATGTGGCGATGGCGTTGGAAATAGTGGTGGTGATGTTTGTGGTGGTGGACGTGCGTTGTGGTTGTGGTAGATATGCTTGTAGTGGTAGAAGAGGCTGTGTGGTTGATGGTTAAAAGTGGATTCGTCCTGTGTTACAAATGGTGGCAACGACTGGTGGCAGTAGCTATTGGCTATAGCTGTTGATAGTCTGCTGTTGGCAGTGGTCGGGCGTTCCACTGTTATGGTCATTATCTTCGGTGGTGGCAGCTTAATAGCTGTGGCAGCGGTGGTGGAAATGAGTATCATGAGGAACGGGTGTGGAGAATGAGTAACGCAGTGTGTGTGTGTGTGTGTAGGCAGGATACGAACTCTGGTTAAATGGTGGATGTCACGAACATCGCCACTCTGTTATAACACAGAACGTAATGACATATATTACGGTGTATTTACATGTCATCTTCCCCGGTACAGATGTGTGGTACAGTCACTGTGGCGATGTGTTATGCTTTCGGGGATCTTTTCTTTAATTTCTCTGTGGTATATTTGTGACTTGGGTGGAAGGAAGGGAGGGGGTACGTGGGCCTTCAACAGGGGTGCATACCTGGCGTCAGTAGGAGGTACCTTGTGGCACTGGGGGTAATTTAGACATGGGGTAAACATCTGGCATTGTGAGATTCCGTGAATATTAACTGGTAAACCCGGTAGAATCTTTGAGAAATCATCTTTCACATCCACATCAAAATAATCGTGTTATGACAGTCAAAAGTGTGAGGCATGTATTCCATCCTGTGCCTCATATAAACCGCATTTACTAATCCATTTTCACTGAAAGTTATACCATTACCATCATTATCATTATCTAATTTCTTAGTTCTAATCTGTTTTCATGATTCATTCGATGTTGACGGATCCACTCGCATCACAGTATATAAACTACATGTTACGTACCTGTTTATCTCTCGTCCCATACATGGAGCGATCCTGTCAGGCCTTCCTGACCCAATCATTCGGGGAAGTTCCGGCTATAATCGGTTATCTCCCTTGGGGCCCAAAAGGCTTCATCCTGATCGAGGCAACGAGGCGGAACTGCTTTGTCGGACGGGGTTCGAATACCCGAACAGTGTAAACACGTTTGTCTCATGACCAGACACACGAACCGTGTCTGGGGCGTGCTGAGGACGCCTTATCCGATGCGTGTACACGGGCTCAGCAGGCACGTGCGTCAGGTAAAGTATATCTCGTGAATGAGACGAGATAAAGAAGCAGTGAGTCTGAACATAGTTCGAACCATGAAGAGGGCGTTCGCTGAGGGTGCGGTGCGCTGGTCGCGTTCAGTACCCCAGGAAGAACATGGAACAACGCACACTCACCCTCTTCCTTAATGATCCTGAATGCTGAGGTGCAGAGTAAGGAAGAAAAAAAAAGAGAGAAAATAAAAGAAATTGTCGAGATAACACTTCCATTCTTGAGCCCCGGGACCTGCCTTAATGCCCCTCATGATAGCGCCTGGCTAGATTCCCCAGGGGTAGAGAGAGAGAGAGAGAGAGAGAGAGAGAGAGAGAGAGAGAGAGAGAGAGAGAGAGAGAGAGAGAGAGAGAGAGAGAGACTCACTCCTGCCACACCGTCATGAATTCGGCCGTTCTAACTATAAGTCCTCCCCTCGCCTCACCCTACTTAAATACCGGGCGGTGCATTGTAATCCGACCACATAGGACTTGCTATCACAGGAGCAAGAAGAAGGACCACCACCACCACCACCACTACCACCACCACCGGAGGGCGCCTCCCGCACCGCCCACAGCAGGAGGGGGGTCGGCGGTGGAGGGGTGAGGGCCCACCAGGGTGGTGGCGGTAGAAAGGTCCCTTGCGGTCTCTGTCCAGCTCAAGGAAGTGTTTACTGAGTCCTCCAGCCAATATTATATACAACCAAGTCCTGTTATGAGTCGAGTACCTGCTTGTAACAAGAGGATCAAACACCCCCTCTCTCTCTCTCTCTCTCTCTCTCTCTCTCTCTCTCTCTCTCTCTCTCTCTCTCTCTCTCTCTCTCTCTCTGTTTAGAATCGACAGATTTAGCGTTTGGGAGTAATACCTTCCCGTAAAGAAAATGATTTATAAGGTTCAGTCACAACAAATGAATTGCAGGATTGATAAAATTAATGCGTCAGGAGCTGAGTTTGAGCATGGCTCTGTTCCTAGCTCGGCTGTGAGACTCCCAGGTTAAGACAGGCGATCTCATCAACCCTCAGGGCAACTCCAGCCAGGGGCTATGTGGACACAGACTTATTGTTCCTCCAACACCACTGGGAGGTTCTCAGCGACGACAACGAGTGGAATTACTGGCTATAAAAAAAAAAAAAAGAGAATCCAGCAATGTTAATTCCTGCATTGTCTTAGATACTCTTATCTGCATTCTTATCTTTATCCATCCATTCGTGTCACACCTTGGCATTAACACTCTGCACCTTACCACTACATGGTTAACACTTAATACACCAACAAGTTACACCTTAACACCACCAATAATTTCCACCTCAACACAGTGTTAGGTACGAGTAAGTTTGAATCGTGTGTTACAGCTGGAGATGATAACAGTTCAAATACAGGTTCGAATTCAATTCCTACGTGAGAGAAATTTATAGAAACAACACAATTTAGAAAATCGGCAGCGAACGGAAAAGCAGCAACGGGAGCAATAAACTGGGACGCCAAAAAAGAAAAGAAGTGGTAGGAAAAAAACAGGAAGCCAGTAACGGGAATAGTTATGTGGGGTGAGGTGTATCAGGAAGCAGGATAATCGAACATAGAGCAACACATTCCATAATTTATGGAGAGCGGGCCACTGTCCTGTGTTAGGTCGTATGCTCATAGCAACTATAGTGTCTCGAAGTCATACTCTTCGTAAGGTTTCGAGGTCACATCACTTGTGTGCTGAGTTCAGACTGACTGAGTCGTGAGCCCCAAGTATTTATCATTATGAGTTGACATCATTTCATGTTCCGTGGGTTCATGAGGTAGGTCTTTTGACTTCACGCTACTCAACGTCTCGTGAGGTCTCTTGTCTGACATCTGGACCACTGATGTCTCATACTGCCTTGTATTCCAGGTGTCTTTACATCACCCGACTCATCAGTGCCTTGACTTGACACCACTCGATGTCCCACGAGTTTCTATGTTTAGTTCATCAACACCACCTCACTTTTTGCCTCAGAGTTCCCTATGTTATGGTCTTGATATCTTCCCTGCTTCTCGGCCCACGTATCGTGTCTTGACGTCACACCACGTCTTGCCGTGAGGTATCACCACTGCACCTTCATCACCTGTTGTGTCCTAAACTCATGGGAATAGACGCTAGTAGAACATAACCGTTAGAAACCGGGTTTCTCCAGCTTGGCCCTGGCCACCAGCAGCAGTACCAGACCACTGGACCAGACCAGCAACTTCTCCGGGACCTTAGCTTCCCGCTATCGACACTCACTATCCCCTTCTGCTGGAGGTTCCTGGGCTCATGCGTCCGCTACTGATACTCGTTCTCCCCTTCTGCTGGAGGCGCTTGAGCATCTCACCGCTCGCCATCCCTCATCTTTAGATCTGGGTCCATGTATTGCTATCATTATTTGCTATCCTTCTCCTAAACCAGTGATCATGTCTCCTGGCACGCTGCCACAAGACACGTTTTCTGTTTACAAGTGTTTTGTCAGCGTTTTATATCGTTTATCTTGTCTAAAATTATACAGTTCCACGTAACTGTAGTTTACAGTCACTCAGTCTGCCTCAGTCAAGCCTCTTTTTGCTACCTTAACCTTAGTCGTGTTCAAGCGCCGTTGTCTCTGTTCTTTTGTTTTACACGTCACTTTTTAAGATGAAGTTCGTGTCTTACGATCTCATTTCTGTCTGATCTTACACGAGAGACTACCTCGTAAGACACTCAGTGAGTTGGATTGTCTGTACGTAAGTGCACGCCTACTGTGATAGCAAAGACGTAGATAGAGTTTGATCCCAGACACGACATCTTCTTAAACCTTCTGACTTGCAGAATCTAATCTCGCTCCTCAGGACACGACAGGTTAATTCACACACACACACACACACACACACACACACACACACACACACATGTACCCACAGCTATTGTGCTATTTACCGGAGACGTAGTGAAGGCAACGGAGCCCGGGAACTCAACACAGCGGTCACAACGCCTACGCCTCCCTCCTACTCCGCTCACTACCTTCCTCAGGAGAAAGTGGTTTGAGCGTGTGTGTATGTGTGTGTGTGGGTGTGGGTGTGTGTGCGTGTGTGTGGTGGGTCGAGTCCTCAGAGCCAAACATACCGTACATGATAAGAGCGTCTTGTAAATGAAGCATCCTCTAGTGGGGACTTGAAGTGTAATCATCTGCTTGATTCTCCGCTTCGTCCGCGTATTCTAGAGACTATGGGAAAATGTTCTGGGTTAACATCCTAGACCTTAAGAATCTATATGATCTATATCATGACTCCCTCATGCATCAGGCATCTTGGCTATATATATATATATATATATATATATATATATATATATATATATATATATATATATATATATATATATATATATATATATATATATATATATATACCTATGAAGGCTATTTTTGATACGTGAAGTGACAAAATGCTTGTAACGTCAAGTCATTTATGACGTTTCTTTCCACTGCATCTATAGAAACGAGACGACTTTTAAAGGATTATTAGAAATCATACGAGTCATGTGATCCATTAAGTTATTGATGATAATTAATTAGGACTTTTCGTAAAGCCTGAGATGAAGCACTGCGTAAAATACTTCTCAGTAGATTCAAACCTCAAGCCAAAGGCGGTGGAATCTAAGTGTGGATATCAGACTGGCTCTCAGGGAGGGGAAAACAGAACACTGTTATCGTAATACGTGAACATCAGGACAGGAATATGAGACATGGGAGTGTCATCAACCATACGGCAGTTCTCGAGGTAAAAACCTTGATCTCGTAACTGTCCAGACATTATCATACTTGAGGTAAGCAAGACGACGTGAGTGGCAGTATGACTTAAAAGCAACTTCTTCCCCTCGCCCCCAACAGACTGTCTGTAGCCTGCGTGGTGTTGGCAGCGCTGATGGTGGCGGTGGCCGCGACTGCAGCGACGAGGAAGCAGAGGCTGCAGGGGGCGCCCCTGGGTGCCACTGGCGCCCTACAGGTAAGTGGTTGTGTACCGCCTGATGGATATATTACCCGAACATCAGAGTTCTCACACTCAACACTTCCTGTGCACCAATACTCTCGCTCCTTCCCATAGTTAAGCTCACAAACACAGACACAGACACACACACACACACACACACACACACACACACACACACATATCTTTTTCAACCCATGTATACATGCAGACAAACATGCGTTCAGGCACATACACAAACGTGCATTGATATACACCTCTTTGCTATGCCCAGCGTAGACGTAACAACCACCTGTACATACTGAATAATCAAACACATCTTGTAGTATAGCAGTGAATGTAGCCATGAACTACAGTAGTTATATACACCTGTTTCTGATGAGCTATACATCAGGTTCAGGAGAAGGGAGGTGTACACAAATGTGTGTGACACCATTTAAATAGCGGCTTGAAGCTAGTGTGAACATATCTGTTCTTATTCGTTCTGGCTATGCAGGTGTTGAACCACGAACCAACACACCTGTTTTCTGTCTGTCCGTCCTTCTATCTGTCTGTCTGTCTGTCTGTCTGTCTGTCTGTCTCTCTCTCTCTCTCTCTCTCTCTCTCTCTCTCTCTCTCTCTCTCTCTCTCTCTCTCTCTCTCTCTCTCTCTCTCTCTCTCTCTCTCGATGTGCAGATGTTGAACCACGAACTAACGCACCTGTTCCCTCCCTCCCTTTGCCGCGCAGGTGTTGCATCATTTGGGTCTGGATCGAGGCAGTGCCGCTCCCAGCGTCACTCTCGGTCAGAAGATACGGCAGGAGGATTCTCCCATATATTACATCAAGCTTCCTCCCCTCCCTTATTACTACATCAGCAACAACATCCATCGCCACTCCCAGACGACGTCCTTCCCCTTCAAGAAGGTAAGGTGTGAGGGAAGTGTGATGGAGAGAGGGTGAGAACGAAAGACAGGTGTGGTATGGGGTGTATGGAGATGGTACAGGAGGAGGAAAATATGGGAAGAAAAAATTGGAAATGGTAGAAAGTGGTGGTATGTCATAGCATGGGAATGGGTAATAGGGGGTTGCAATAAGGGTTGGTAAGGGAAATTGGATTACCTGGTTGGTAGTTAAGGGTGATATAGTGGGTAGTATGTAAGGGGTAATGTGGGAAAGTTCACCATTCACCTGAAAATAATGTGGGTACCAATAGCTACCTAAAAAGGCCAAGTTACCACCGTGAATTTTCATAGTGTATGATGTGTGAATTGTATGACATAAACCACTTTTGTATGTCGAACTTTATAGATGAATATATCGAAGTTTAATGTAAAAAAAAGATATCACTGGTCTAATCAGTCCTTCGACCTTTACAAATTGATATCTCATAGTTTACTGAAATTAGAAAGATATGTGTCAAATCCCTTTGATGATTTCATATAGTTTTCCAATAGATTTTTGTCATCTGTTTCTATCTTACAATCCTTCGTCATGTCTCCTCTCTTCATCTATAGGTCGACGTCGACTTCAACAGTAATGGGAAACCCACCCAGATCTACCACTGGAACCAGCCCACTACCAATATCTGGAGTTCTTCAACCACCCGCTACCCAGCCCCTGCCAGTACCACCACACCCCTACCACCAACCACCACTACTACCACCACAGCGGCACCATCTACCACCGCCAAGCCATCGAAGAAACCCTGGGTGACATTCAACAAGTACTTCCCTTACAACGGACGACCTTCCAATATCTACGTGTGGAAACCTCGACCTCCAATCAACATGAACAAGTATAAACAACATTACTTCAAGCACTTCAACTACTAAGGGACAAACACGTATACCAACGAACCCCCTGGCAACGTCAGGAACTACTGAACACGAAAAGCTCTTGTCCTCCAACCTTCGTTAACAGTGTACAATCAGCCGGACTCACATGAGCTGTGGGTTGAGTTTGGACAGGTGGATGTGACTTTGTAACTTCCCTCTTTGTGCTTCTGGCCTTTTGAAAGAGATACAGGATGGCTGGAGGCAAGGCACAGGGAGCAGATGCAACTATTGTACAGGGAAGCTACAGAAATAAATCAGTCATTTCTTTCTCCGTATTGTAGATTTTCTGAGACAATAACACAAGAATGACACTAAGAATCTATTTCTATTTATCTTCTAAGCTCACATTAAGGGTGAGTTATCGACTTAGTATGTAGGCAATACATACAGCCTCTATCTTACGTCGTCCTGGTTCATTCTAGACCCATACTGCAGTATTACTATTCATTGTTGCTACTGAAGTAGTCAGTTTGGATTTCCTTCTATTCATAAAGTCGTATACACCATGGGAATAGATAACCAAAACCAGCTCTTTCTGTATAGTGTCGTTGGATGATAAAGCTGTCCCGTACCACTGTGGTCATAAGGGTGTGAATAGCTGTCTCGAGGGTTAGGCCAATAGAGAATCTCCTGAAAAGGGAGTTCTGTGGTGTAAAACAATGTGGAATGTGTGGATGGAGTATTTTCTGTGATTCGCGTCAGAATTCTCAAGTACACTTATCAAATCTTACTTTACTGTTATATCATTATTTATTAACTGAAGTCTATTCGTATTTATGTATCAGTGACATCGGGACTCAATAATTGATTCATCCGGTGAATGTCATGTAACTGTGCTGGAGAATTCGGATGTGATTGTCTTAATGTAAGTCACACATTTCGTGATTTACTTCAAATTGTATAAGTGATTTAACTAACAGTAATGAGTACAGACACACTGTCTTCATTAGGACTAGTTAATGGCAGCTATTACCCTCCCAATTCCACCTTAGCATATTGGAAACCATCTGTAATATAGCTTTCCTCAATCAGATCTTCAACTGGGGTTTTGTATCTGACTAGTGAGGGATCCCATACTGTAAGATAACCTGTGAATGTTTATTACTGAACACCACACCATTGATTGATTATCTATATGTATATGTATGTAAATCTCCTTATCGACAGTGTACCCATCTACTGGAAACTGTTGTCACATGTTATGTCTATTTAATCTAACGTAGATTGATGTATTATCTACTTGACTGATGCCAGTGTGTTTTTTTTTTACATTAGACTTAGAAGGTAGCTCCACTACCCCAGATATCTTATCTGATGTCGTTTGAATGATACAGGTATTCTGTATCTCACCCATGGCTTCTCCTCGTGCTTATGTGATCATACATCTTTTTCATTGTGGTTTATTTAAGTGATTCATTTGGCTTCTGATCATTTAGGTTTAGTTTGTATATTTCTGTGTATTTTCATACGGCTTGTTATCGTTCTGTATATTTGTCCCGAGTGAGGAAGCCAGAGGGAAGGGTGAGGCAAGGGAAGGGTGATGTTGATGTATGTGAGGCGGGAAAAAGGGTGAGGCTAGAATGTGTGAGGGAGAGGGAGGGTGATGCTGACGTGTGTGAGGGGACGGAAGGGTGTGGATGGCATGTGTGAGGCACAGGAAGGGTGATGTGAGCGTGTGTGGGACAGGAGACTAACCCTTTTACTGTGATGACGATTTGAGGAAATAAAACATAGAGAAATACGTGTTCTTTTCCTTCATTTCCCTATCGATCAAACATAAAAAAGATTCTGTAACAAGAAACGAATGGCAAGTCTTCGTTAGCAGCCTTTTTATATGCAGATCAATAGAAATATAAAGGGACATAAGGATGGGGGTCATACAATGTCCAAGAACTCAATCTTGCCATTGACACACTCCCTTACCTTATAGATCTCCATCAGTCTACAGTGGACGAGTCTATCTGGCCTTAAAGTTGCTGTGGAATGGATAAGGAACATTGTTATGAAACTATGAAGTGTGTTTCGTAAGTAGAAAGATATCATCTTCACACGAAAACTGGTGAGGGGGAAATGACAAGAAAAGAATGTTTATCGAGGCTTAATTTCCTGACAGTATCAAGCCAGTGAAGAGAATAAATAGTTTCTGAATGTACAAATTACATTGACCTCAGAATGTCCTTCTCCTGGTCCTTCAGTAACCTCTCATGACCTCCTGACTCCCTCCCCTCCCTCAGGCGAGGTCATCCTGGTGGCAGAGAGCCAAGCAGGTGGAAACATCGAGGCCAGACCAGGTAATTGATGTAATGACCAACCAGGTGCAGAAAACCCTACGTTGCTGGAGCTCTGTTCGTCTCTCCCCTTGGGGAGCTGAGGAGGCTTCGCGGGGGAGTAGGGAGATACCCTGGGAGGAGAGAAAGAAAGGAAGGTTAACGCATATTTAAGGGAGACATCATCCCACAACTGAAGAGATGATCATAGAAATATAAAAATGGTGATAGATCTAACCATATAAAGTCCATATATAAGAGGTACCTACAATAAGATATAAATATATCAGTGAACAGACGTGTTTTAATATTATCTTTATCTACCTTATATATCTGTGTAATGATTGCTATTCTGCCTTCATTCTGTTACAATAACTGTGATGTGTACACATTGTGAGTAAAATCTATAAGGATGTTAGGTGTATACAAGCAGAAGTTGAGAAACTTTGGCTATGAGGGAAACATCTATACGTGCTGTGTAATACCTCCATATCTCGTGCCTGAGGGCAACTGAACATACGTCCGGTGAAGGCATTCAGCACCCATTTACCCTCCCTCATCCATGGCCTCTAAACCCATAACCCAGCCTTGCAATTGTGGCGGGAAACCTCACATCATAAATATACGGATGGAGAGCTTATCTAAGAGTGGTTTGAAGGATTGATGATCCTATGAATCTATAGAAAGTACTTTCTCTCTTTTTTGAGAGAATGACTTCTTTTTAAAAGAAAAAAAAATACATCTATATTTGATGATTTACACTCGTAAAACAACAGATAACTACATTCACGTCTTGTGTAAATCCTGAATAAGGGGATGATATTTCCTGAATTCAATCCTTACCCTCAAGTGAGGGTGGCCCTTACGCCAGGTGACTATCTCATGTACTCCTCACAAGTTCCGTCCAGTGGGTAGGTGACCTTCAGGCCAACACGAGTGTGACCAGGGTTCGAAGGTGTACGAAAAAGTTCCTAACGTTACAATGTTATCGTTCGCCTTCTTTCTTCATTACCATAATCAAGCGTACGTGGGTTCGTATCCCTGAGCCACGGTGCGGCCTGGAGTGAGAAAAGTTAAAGGCAAACTATTTCTTCTCATGGAGGTTCTATTGTGTCTTTCCTTTGTGAAGTTTCAGCTCCCTCGGGGTTTACGAACTGGCCTTAAGATACTGAGAAAGAAAAGAGAAACAATTGCGTCTGATTACCTCGAGAGAGAGAGAGAAAAAAAGACAGAAAAATCTTTTTGATCGAAGATGAAATTTTTGAATCTGGGAATACCTGACTTTTGACTATCATTTCATATATTTTTTCCCCCCTCTCGATTATCGACTCACAATCATCCACAAAAGAAAAACAAATAATTCCAAGTGTTTCAACACATGGAACACTGCAGCTATGTTGCTCGATTGTTGCAACACACACAAAAAAGAAAGCGAACTCACCAATACACCTCCCTCCCATGAACTCACCAACACACCTCCCTCCCATGAACTCACCAATACACCTCCCTCCCATGAACTCACCAACACACCTCCCTCCCATGAACTCACCAACACACCTCCTTCCCATGAACTTACCAACACACCTCCCTCCCATGAACTCACCAACACACCTCCCTCCCATGAACTCACCAACACACCTCCTTCCCATGAACTCACACTTTGAGACCGAACGACCAGGTCAGTCTCATTTCAGTTGTTAATTTGAATATTTTTTCCTAATGCTTCTCACCATCATACTCATCCTACTCATAGATAATTTCTAATAATTTCTCTTTTTTTTCCTTGAGTCACCGCCATAATTAGTCTTGCAATTAAGTCCAGTTCCCAGACGGAGCAATTGACAGTAATAACCTCCTCTTGCTCTTAGCCTCATTAGGATACGTCTCTAATTACTCTGAACTTTGATTAATGATAGTGATAACTGTGAATATATATTTTTCTCACTTCAGTTATGCAAGAAAAACAAACTGAAAAGAAGGTACAGAGGAGACGTGATACAAAGACTGGGACAGAGAGAAAAAGCAAACACAGAACCAGAGAGAGAGAGAGAGAGAGAGAGAGAGAGAGAGAGAGAGAGAGAGAGAGAGAGAGAGAGAGAGAGAGAGAGAGAGAGAGAGAGAGAGAGACTGTACCCCAAATCAATAAAACACTTCCAACACGAAACCGCTGCTGTACCAACGCCTCCATCACCCGCCTCCATTATACCCACAGCCACACACACACACACACACACACACACACACACAGAACACCAGTGCATCGACGGGCCGGAGGGACACATTCTAGCCAGCAACATCGAAGAAGAACGTCCAGGGAAGCGAGAGAAAACCTGAAGGAGTGTTGACGTGTGTGTGTGTGTGTGTGTGTGTGTGTGTGTGTGTGTGTGTGTGTGTGTTCGTCCTTGCAACAGCAGATGCCACTAACGAGGCCGTCCTGGGTTCACGACCCGGGGAAGTATGTTGCATATTTCCGTCCACGAGCTGGACTTCCAGCTACGCGTTTAGCTTTCCAGGAAACACCTCAGGGTGGAGAGGGGGACTGGAATGCTCTACAGCAGGTGTAAAGACACTCACCTCAATACGAAGGAGCGAGAGATGGTGATTCATGTATCACCAGCTTATGAGGAGAAAATGAACTGGAGATGTCCTATCCTCATTAAGGAAAGGTATGTTCATAATTAGGCAATTTTGTTTAATGATATGAATTACTTGTGTTTTTTAATGCTCTTACGCCATCCAGGATCCGTCTGTATATGTTGACACTTTTGGTGTGTATTTTTGATATATATGATCGAATTCTCAACCAACTATCATAGAAATAAAGTATATACTGAGTGTTTTCCTTAGTCTTATAATTTGAATATGATGTTTTTCTTTTTATGTATCATGGATTATATAAAATTGTGATATATTATGAACCTTATAAAAGAGTCTTCGCTCTTATGAAATACATTATTTGCGCAGATAATCCTCACCATTTTGAACATATGGGTTACGAGGTAGTAAACTTCTGTGGGATTTACGCAGTTATGGTCATCCTGTGTTTCCACCAGACTTAAAACATTTCAGTTCTTATACATTTATGTAATATAGTGCAAAACTGATTTGGAATTTACACTCGAGGTGAAAAAATTCATAAGATTTTTCTCCCTTGTCACTAAGGATATCGACTTTCAGTGGTTCGATTCGTTCACAAATTCTAGTATGTAATCTCTGGTGGCTCTGTGGGTGGTTGATCTGGATAGAAAAAGAAAATCATTGTGAAAAGATTGAACACAAGTTTAACAATTGACAACTCTGGTGTACATATTATAATTACACAATTATCTTATTTGCTTAATTCTTGAGCACAAGTCCTGTTCATCTGCCGGGGCCAATTTTGCTGTGGATCTCGATCGGCTTCAGGAGTGGAGGATTCGTGACATAAAGATAAATGTTTCAGGTCCCCCTTCAGGAAAGACTGTGTGGATGTGGGTCCTACCTGATTTAGGATGATCGAAGGAGAGGAGGATGAAAGGAGGAGAGGTCAGGTGATGAAGGAGGGGTAAAAGGGGAAAGGATGAGGAGAGTAGAAGAGTGTGGTTGGAGTGGAAGGTGATACAGAAAGAGGAAAATGAGGAAGAGGTGTCAGGTAGGTGGCGGTGGAATGAGTTGCAGCGGATGTCAACGCTGTGATGCTTCAGGTGTTAAGGGTGAATTTTAAGACTAAATACTCTATGTATGCATCCTACGTGTACATCCTTAATGTGTCTTATTTCCCACTTAAAGTAATCGCACTGCGTTCTGTCACAGCGAAGAAATAAATGTGTGAAAATCACGTCGACCTTTGACTGTGTGGAGTATGAGAATTATAACACATGTTTCAGTTGTGTGGGAATCCTTGTTCACATTTTTCCCCAGGATCCGGTCACACCCAGGGATCCTTTCTTGCTTGTATACCCTGGCTGCTAGTTTTAGACAGAGGAGAACATTCAGAGTCCCTCAGATAGTGATTTTTCAACCTTCAGAAGCTGAACTTTCAACGTTCAGAAGCTGAACTTTCAAAATCCAGATAGCACTTCAGAAGCTGCACTCGCAACACGCACGTACGTTCAAGAAACTGAACGTCTAACGTTCAGATACGTTCAGAAGTTGACCTTTTTCAACATTAAGGTCAATTCAGACGATAAAAGTTCAACATACTAACACATTCAGGCCCTAAACTTTCAGCATAAGGATACGTTCAGAAAATTAGTCTTTTTTATTTTCTTTTTCCTCACATAATTTCACTGATTTCACCAAGCTGGCGTTACAGGGAACTGTGTCGGGTGAGGGTAGCTAACTGTGTCGAGTCAGGCACTTAACACCATTATCCACAGGGGCAGTCTATACCTCATTTGCATACCACCTTCCGGCCGGGGCGGTGCCCTGTGGGTTATACGGTGGACGAAACGCAATGTTAAGGTTCGCCGACACACTCAAAGGGAGGAGGCCACGCAGTCGACCTTGAGTGTCGGGGAAAACATGAAATAGCTGTTTCATGGAAGACGTTCGAAGCGGTTCATATGAATGGTTCGTTTGAGTGAGCGGGTCATGGGAAACAAAGAGGTTAAAGTTCAACTACAACCCCTGTCACTGGTGGTGCTGGTAATGATGACTGAATCAGCGCCTGATGTGGGGTTACCACAGAGACTGGAAGCTGATAGCGGGTAGTAGGACTTCCACCTGCGCTGTGGACCACAGGATTAAGCCCCAGATAAATCATGTTAGACATGTCACAAAACCTTATTTTCCATGAGGAATTGTTTCATTATCCCGTTTTTCAAGGATGACACATCCAGAATCATATATATATATATATATATATATATATATATATATATATATATATATATATATATATATATATATATATACCAGCTTTATTTCTTGTCACACTTTTACTTCCCTTCATCATGTCTCTCCCTTGGAGATTGGGAACTTATCCCTACTCTTCAAGACACACCTGACGAACACTGGGCAGATTCCCTAATCCTAAAACCCAGTAGATCCTCCACCCATAACACCCTTAACGAAGACCCTAATCCCTAATCCTCCATTATATGTACAGTAAATCTGCTGATGACGTAAGCAATGACCAGAACCCAGGTCTGCGCACCAGACCAGACCACACCCCACCCCTGCCGCACCAGGAAGGGGACCACATGCTATGGTCAGTAACAAAGGAACCATTTGAATGGTTAGGGAGTTCCCGTTCTCAAGACAGAATCACCAGAGACAATGGATCACAAGATGAACCAGAGATGGGCACCTCCACACGGCCTCCTGGTCTGGAGACTGTCCTACCCCTGGTGGTGACTAAGTTAATTAGACAGATCCTATCATGGAGTCGACCAAGGTGAGGTTGGTGTGTGTGTGTGTGTGTGTGTGTGTGTGTGTGTGTGTGTGTGTGTATCTTCTGAGGGGGCGACAAACGAAACCAGACGAGCCTACATACGCCTATGAACATACATATGCATGCGCTCATACGTATATTGAACGTACATATGCATACGATCACACTTACGTATATGAATGTACGTTTGCAAGCATACACACACACACACACACACAGACAACAAATTAGATACACAAACGAACACTTTCAAACACAAACACATGTATATAAACACACACACACACACACACACACACACACACACACACACACACACACCTCTGAACCCACTAAAAATTCAAGAACAGTCCCTATTTTTTTCTTCTTGCCTCACAAAATACTTCCTGCCTCTTCCTCGTTGTTTTCATTCATCATGATAAAGGCCCTTGATGTCCTGACGCTGTCTCTTCCTTCACTCTGACAATTAGCAGCTCTCTCTCTCTCTCTCTCTCTCTCTCTCTCTCTCTCTCTCTCTCTCTCTCTCTCTCTCTGTAATAATCGGCAGGAAGGAAGCTTAAATCTCCTTGCTTAATGTACAGTTTCCTGTTGAACTTGTGTTCCTATAGCATTTTAGAATGTTCCTCTCGGTCGCCCAAAACGTTAGGGAAAAAAAAAAGACTTAACTTTATATAAGTGTTTTACGTTCATACTGTTATGGAATGAACATCTGAGGGAAAATAAGGAACGAGAACTGTGTTTGAGATTCTTTTAATATTGCTCCACGCCTCAGTCTCAGTAGAAACTGTGAATGCACACACAGTGAAACAAACAAGATATATATATATATATATATATATATATATATATATATATATATATATATATATATATATATATATATATATATATATATATATATATATATATATATATATATATATATATATATATATATATATATATATATATATATATATATATATATATATATAAGAGCAAAAGCACTACATCATTACATTCATAACAAATAACAACAAATATATACAAACATGTAAAGACAGTACAACAATAATAATAACAACTACACTTGTAGATACAACGCATTTGCAGTCACTCCTGTGTATAATACAGCTGTAGTCTCATTCGTCTGTACAACCATCTGACTGGTAATGGTTTGTGGTGAATCAAACAAGAAAATGAATAATACTTAAGAATGAGTTCCGATCCCATAGGTTAAGGGGGAGTCCGGCAACACCTTTCATGCAATATGAGGCTTCCATTCCAAGTTTTTATCTTTCTAAATCGAAGTGGTTCCATAAGTTCTATACCTCCGGTAATCTTACTCCATGATAACTAGCGCGATATCAGTGGTATGTTGATATCTTTGCTGGTAGTTACTGGAGCGCACGGAGCTACATGCCAGGTCCAAAGCATTATACGTTTAAAACGTTATTCTTTTTTTTTTTTCATCGATTATCGCATAAGCTTGTGATGTGGAACAAACGTCTGCTTAATATTAATCATCTTAATCACAATGGCGAGAGGTTTGACCACTGGCAGCGTAATTAATCAAATCTAGCCTCATTCCTTGAATAACGAAGGGGTAAAAGAACGAGTTATACAGAGCTAGGAATATTCAGTTTGATCAAAATCTCCGTGGCTATGAGCCAAGTTCCTTCTGTTCCCCTGTCCAACATAGTCAAATCACAGACTATCGTGTTGGTCTCTCTCACACAGGAACAACACACCACCTCATCTCCACTAACCCCTTTCCCCTACTGGCCACCCAACTTTATACAAATCTCTAACCACACCAAGCCAAGCCTTAAGTTTAGCCAAGACTATAATAAAGCCAGTTTTACGCGAATTCAGTCGACACCATGTTTAAGTCTAGGATAAATTAAGTCGGCAATAAGCTAGTATACATAGTTCCATGTCCTTTTAAGGGTGCGTCTTCAGTGCGTCCATGTCCTCATCAAGTTCACGCTAATATCGCCTTTCAAATGACATTTCTACTCTTATATCAGTCTATCCATTCGATCGCATAGACCTACAACCAAATCTCACTTGATTGCAACAGTGGTAGATGACCACCGACGCATCTATCTTAAACGTGCTTGTAGTAAATCTATTGATAATGATATGCAATAAGTTATACAAATAGGTCGTTGGAAAACTCCCCCAGAAAAAGCGATTTACTCTGAAGTCTCCAAGAATTGTAATTTGCGAAGCTGGAGTCACTGAACGATAGAACACATTCCCACTGACTACTTGATAACATTGGTGAACAGGACTGATGAACGGTAAAGTAAAATGTAGACTGATGAACAAGATCGTTCAGAAAGCCTGGTGAACAAGGCATAAATGTGAACTTCTGTGAACGACAAAAAATGAAACTCGTTTTATTTCTTCTCAATATTTCTTTCTTTTCTTTTTCGTTACAGGCGCTGAGAAACACTTCTACAATTTCTGTTGACTGAGGCAAGATAAAAGTTGCATATAAGAACATCTGATACTAATCTGTTAATGATGAGTCATGATCTTTAATGACTCTAAGTTCACAGCCTCCATGCCAGTCCATGACAGATGAAAACAAATATATTTCGCGCCTATTTGAGCTATGGCATATTATAGTTCAGGATCTATTTCAGTGAGATGATCTACTTCAGAGAAAAATAACAGCAGCTCCAAATTTCTATTTGCACTTAGTCTACCTAACGCCTCCCTTTGGACGCATGTATATACCGCAGTAGATGAGCGAGAGTAAATCGTCTACCGAGTGTCTATCTACTTGAGGTAGACGCCTGGTTTGCTGTACGTCTGGTGGAGCTTGTCAAAGGGGGACGGGTTGTGAGGCGAGTGGAAGATGAACAAGTTTGACGGTCGACCATTGAAGACCCAAGACCCAGGTAGCCAAGTGATGGGACTTGGAGTCTTCGGTGGGTATGGTTTGTGTGGCTTGGATGTCATTGTCGTCGTGGTAGGGGCGGGAGTCGTCGTGGTGGTCGTGGTGGTCGTCTTACTGGTTGTCGTGGCGACAGCAGGCGCCTTGAAGTGGAATATGCTGGAGGGTTTGCCATTGCTGATGAAGTTGACGTCTGGTCTGAGAAAGTTGAAGTTGTTGGTGTTTGGGGAGACGTAGCCAAGGCCAGGCATGTAGACGTAAGGAGCTGGGGGGAGCCGGATGTAGTAGATAGGTGAGTTGGTCACGGGTTGCTGCGTCTGTGTTGGAAAGGGGGAAAGAAAGATATGTTTAGGGTTATGATGGTCTGGTAGGAAGTTTGTGGTCGGTGTATGGTATATGTACGTGCGTCCGTGTGTGTGTGTGTGTGTGTGTGTGTGTGTGTGTGTGTGTTTGTAATAAATCTTCAAAATACACATAGCATACTGTTATTTACCAGCCTTTATACATTATATGCATGATAATTCTCTCCGTGCAATAGTACTGAATAACATGTTATAGTTAATGACATTTTTCTCGTGCAGATGACAGTCAATATTTTACACATATATCTTCTATGATATTATTACGTACTTTCTTTTTGTAGAAGACATCGTTATTCACAAAGATACTGTTAAAGACTGTGTTTATGAGTAATTAACTTAACTGACTTACAAAAAAACAAAAATCCAAAAGTAGTTATAAGAATACCTATAAGAAAAGTACATAAAAAAATTCTTATCCTAAAAGAATGTCTGTCGAAGCTTAAAGTCTGACCTTCAGTTTAGTCGGCGTTTCTTTCTCGGCCGCCTTCTTCACCGCCTCCTTCAGGGCATTACTGGTGGTCTTGTGGGAGGAGGAGGTGCCCAGGAGAGTACCCCTCACGCCGCGCCTCGAGGCTGGGAAGAGCTGGCCCAAGGAGAAAGCCCCTGCGCTCCTGAAGGCGAACCCTACAAACACCATCAGCACCAGCAGTAGCGTCGCCAGCCTGGAGAAGGATGACAGGTGAGCGAAAAGATACTGGCGAGATATACACATACATACTCGCCATACATATGTATAACACGAATATGTATGTATATTCAGGTCCATGAATATCTACAGTAATATATAGTTGATATATTCCTAGCTTCTAGCCACCTTAAGCCCCTGAATACATTAACTTAAAAGTAGAAATACACTTATGATACGTACTTATAAAACGCCCCATATAAAGATACACGTCCAAATATACTTATACATTTCTAATGACAATATAGGAATATTAACCCTCTTTCACGTGTCCTTATCATATCCATATAACAGCTGGACACAAAATAATCACAGGAACATCAGAAAACTGCAGAATTCACCAGAGGTAAGTCTTCGAAAAGCAATTGGAAGGAAATGGTGACAAGTAAACGCATGCACAACCTTAGGCACCCTCACAGTTGATACACTTGAAAACCTCACTTTTGAAAGCCAAAGAGTCTTTCGTGAGGTCAGACTGTCGGGACCTGAATCTTTAGCTCAAGATGCTTCAGTGTTTAGCTTATGTATACATAAGTATCCATCATACTTTATGTTCCAAGCTGACAGAGTTATGGAAGAGTTTCGTAAAGGAGCAGAACACATGGTGAAGAAGACAGCAGGTTCATGAAGATAAAGAAAATAAAGATGAATGATAATAATGATAATGATAATAATAACAATGATAATGATAATAATACTGATAATACTAATGATAATAATAATAATGATAATAATGATAATAATGATAATAATAATGATAATAATGATAATAATAATAATGATAATAATAATAATAATAATTATGATACTTCTACTACTACTACTACTACTACTACTACTACTACTACTACTACTACTACTACTAATAATAATAATAATAATAATAATAATAATAACAGTATTGATGATAATAATGACAATTGGACAAAAAAGTGGAAGAAGAAAAAAAAAAAAGATGATTATAAAGAACTCACCATCACCCAAAACATTGCCTTGCGGAACCCCGTCACAACACACGCCAATTGAGAGTTAAAGAGGTGGAATTCATGCAACAATGTCCCTGTGCTGGGAATTGATGACACGCAATCGAGATGAAAGCGAGAGTCATCAACCCTATTAGACTGAAGTATGTCTGGATGATCCGTAACCATGAGAATCTTAGGAGAATATATTGAGGGAGATACAGAGATGATGTCAATCAACTATAATCTTTATAGAATAAAAAGATTATTACGACGCGCCTAATGACACCTGCACATTCATGATGATTTGCTAACTTGTTCTTCAGATATTCACTCCTGCCTCTACAACTCAGTCTGTAACAACCATCATTACCAGCTACTTCCACTCCATCAATGACCAACAACCACAACTACCATGACTGCTATTCATATCATCATTACTACAACTACCACAGTCAGTACTGCTACCACCACCACTACAGTGGTTGATGTAGTTACCAGTAACTACCAAGTTAACTGGGGTCGCTAACTGATGAGAATGGTGCGAAGATCAATGAAACAGCTGAAGCAAAGGACAAGAGATCGTGACAGGAAACTCAGAACCTAAACAAGTGTCCGGCAATCCCTCCTATTCCTACTGCCTCTCCCCAAAAAACGACAGATGAAAGAACGTAAGAAAAGAAAGAAAGAAAGAGAGAAAGAAGGAAAGAGAGAAAGAAGAAAAGAGAGAAAGCCTTCTCTTCTATCCTAAGAGCTAAACACAAGACCCACAAATCACCACTGGTATAAGAACTCCTCAAGGCGTCATTAGGAAAACAATACTTCCTTGCCAAGCCCGAGGCACCAGCGTCTTCACCATCCCAGGCACTGACGACCCACGGCATCTCAACCCGTCCATCATAACCTCACCACAGACTCCAGCTGAGATGAGATATCTGCTAATCCGACGCCCAGAGGAATTCATAAAGAGTTTTTCAATCTGTTTACAATGGACTGCACACGATATTCTCGCTACAGTGTATTTTGATGGGACCAAATTGATTTAGCGGGCCTTACGATACGTATTGGTTTTTCAGGAGTGTTTTTGTTGGAAATGGGTTAAAGACATCGATAATGATGCTTTTCTTTACTCTTATCTGACGGTGAATGCTATTAAAACCTACGGAAGGGGTTTGATTCCTCAAGACAAAAACAAAACCAAAAAAAAAAAAAACGCAACGGTCCGCGTCGACGGCTTTGTGGTGTCGGATCCTCCGGCGCGGCCCCCTGCTGCCCGTGTCTCTCGGAGGACCTGCTGAAGGCCCTCACTGATGGCTTAATTACTTGAGTTATCGAAGTCATTTCGAGGCTTCGGGTGGATAATCATGATCATCGATGATCATCACGTCCACACAGCTGATTGATATTTATGAATCGATTGTCTGAGTGCGTGTACGCATCTTCTGATGAAGAGATTCTTGTGAGTCTCTTTAAATTACTGTGGGAGAGGAGCGGAGCTGTCATCTTTTCCTCCTGTTATTTCTCCTTCCTGTGGCAATAGTCTCATGCTTCTATTCGGTGATGGGGAGCTGGCAAAGGTGTTTGCTAGCCACCGTGTATCATTAATCCTGCCATCGAGGAGTTGTAAGATGTTTGCCTTCTCTTAAGAAGTCGCGAAGAGACAAAGAGACAAAGGGCATCATTGACTTCAATGATCAGTATGCAACGTACAGGAGACTGAAAGAAGGGGTATTGGAGGCTGCTGTAGAGAAAGACGTTGATTATTGAGTATAAAGATGTATGGCGTAATGCTATTGATGTATATGTGATTGGTATGTTATCTACTTCCTTAACATGTTTCCTAAATACGTGTATATATAGTTTCTCACCAGTGTGAACTCAACTCGCACGCTAGATTTTTCACTTCCGATAAAGATGATGTTCATCAATACAGAGTCAACGCTTCGTGCATTTCACTTTTATGAAGGTGACATAAAATCATTTGCGAGAATGCGAGATGAATGTGAATTCTATGATGAATATCAAATGTTACACATAATCTTATAAAGCGAATGTTTATACCTTAGACTGATAAACTGATAAATAAATTTGTTATCTTAATGTTATAATCTCAGTTACCAAAATAATAAATAAGGGTAGACATTGTACTTGAATATTTGCAGTAAGAATATTACTTTCGAGAGAAAAAAAGACCTATCAAAACTGATCTTAATATAACTGTTGCTATAAATGTTTGATGAAAATGTGAAATGGAAGTCTGACACACGTGATGGAAATACCTAGTGTAAAAGATCTCTTATCTCTACTGGGAAAAAAAATCTATATTTCACAGTCATTATTCCATCAACGCGATTCGATTCACTTTATAGAACATCTTACACGCAAAATCGGAAAAGCCTTCGAATTTTACGGTGGATTAAGGATTAGATACGGATCATAGCGGCTTATAAGGCTACACTAGCTAGAGGTGTTTATCTGGGCCTGATATTAAGATTCTCTGCCTTATGAATCGTTTTTGTTCGTGTATGTAATTATCTATTTGCACTGCAGTGAGTGTGCGTTAATGTCTGTGTGCTTATATGTATTCGTATTTACGTAAGCGTGTTCGTGTACACATATCTGTTTACGTTGTACATTCTCCTTTACACGGAAGAGCATGTGATTGAGGAACACAATACCAGGCAGGGATAATCTTCACAGTAACAATGGGCCCCAAGATAACACCACTGACATATAGCAACTCTCTCCAGCCCTCTGGCGGTGAGGGAATGAGTCGCTTGCACTGACGCCCTCATAATCTTCAAGCGAGATCACCCACAACACAAACAACAGATGCCATTCGAAAACCATAGGGGGTGAAACCTCTCCCGTCGCATGACATGTGAACCTATAAAGACCTCTTGCTTTGTGGTATGGGAACCAGAGTTTGTTATGTTCTCTGCTCTTACGTTCGCTTGAACTTTTAATCACTGGGTGTGGCTCATCACGCTCTCTCAACTTACGATCCACAAGACACTGACCTTTTATATATAGACCTCAAGGGTTCAGATGCCCCTACCGTTAAGGGATCCACTCCCTTCTTTATGTAGCTCTCGTGGCTGATTCTCCTCCTCCTTGCCTGAGGCCACATCAGGCTATATCATCTCTGAACCTGCTGGCATGAACTTTAAAGATAAGATAAGAATTGAGATAGACAGTGGGAAACCCTGTAGCTCAGAAAACGTTGCAGATCTGTAGAGTAATTGCAGTAGAAATTCGAATTCAACAAACTTTGCAATATAAGTTGAATTCGATACTCGTCAGTGTGGTTGCATTTTAAGCACCGAAGCTTCTGTGAATGGTTAGGTAGAATTCACAACACATAACGCACGACTTTAATGCAGATCAGTGTAAATATTCAAATGAAAATATATTTGCGTCACGAAAGATCATATTGGAGGTTGTATCTGTTAGAACATATATGGTATGCTTGCCAGTTAGCGCAAGATATCCCATTTATGATACCATTTACTTTATGTAGTGTCCATACACCCAGCTCAGCTGGCTGAAATGTATGATATCGTTCCTGGTGTTATCTGTCTAAATCTGGGGTGGATTCCTGTCTACTAGCACCACTATTGCCTTACTCCACCGCCTCACCATCGAAGCCTCTTCTCTTTAAGTCGTCTTTCCCTTGGTAATGGTGATTAGCATCATTAATCACCCTGACTGGCCTGTCATTATTCACGAATCATCGCTGGCCTCATCACCTCCTCCTGATGTGTCGGATATCATCGGACAAGCGAGTGGGCGTTGGAGAACCGCCGAGCGATCATTTCTGAGGTGGATTATGGGAACGTTTATCAACTCGCGAGAACGATTGGGATTGGTCAGATCGTCTGAGCGGGTTGGATTATAGGAACAATTACAGTTAATTGTAAATCTGTTCGAGGGTTCACATCTCAAGAGTCAATGGATATGAAGGGCGTACATCATCGTCAGGGAAAAGCCTTCCACCACCAGCAAGTGGGAGTTGACTTATGGAGGAGAAATTTCTTTTTAAAGAGACTTGTAGTCGTCTTTTTTTTTTCCCTCTATCACGAGAAAAACTTCCAGACATAATGAGGGATTCTAGGAAGCGAGTGAGAGATATTTTGCCGGAGGCCAGATTGGTCGGATGAGAATAAGGAGAGAAGGGGCGATGGAGGTTTTTAAATGACTGTGTGTGTGTGTGTGTGTGTGTGTGTGTGTGTGTGTGTGTGTGTGTGTGTGTGTGTGTGTGTGTGTGTGTGTGTGTGTGTGTGTTTGTGTGTGTGTTCTAAGCCAACCCTCACCATCAACCTTCAAGTCTCATCATCCCAGTCTTCAGCTAGAGACACAAGATCTAAAAGTAACTGATCAAGACAGAGGTCTTTCATGTATGCTTCCATCAGTCCTTCACACACGTCCACAACCCGTGCTGCCTCTCCTTTCTACCTATCCCCGTCCACGCGAGCTGGGTACCGTCTATTCATCTCTTCCTCCCCCATCCACTGAGAACCCATCCCTTATCTATCAC
This sequence comes from Panulirus ornatus, assembly GCF_036320965.1. NCBI lineage: Eukaryota > Metazoa > Arthropoda > Malacostraca > Decapoda > Palinuridae > Panulirus > Panulirus ornatus. Next base: position 16,525,454 of record NC_092292.1, read on the forward strand.
ATCCAAATCTCTTATATCAAAGACTTTTTAGTCTCATTCGTTTGGCATTCATACCATACCACTCCACATCAGTCACTGTAAAAAGAAAATGATTTATTCTTTTATATTCTCGTCAGACGAGAGCAGATATCGCCAAATCACTCTACTTCCGCAACCCAGAAGAGTAGATTCCGTTGCACTGAGGTCTTATGCATCACTCTGTGAAGCACGAGCCATTTTTCCTCATTCCATCGTGAATTCTAGAGACTGAGCTCAAGACAGTTATGCCAAAATGTCTAAGTATCATTCCTCTGTTTTGCTCCTCTGTGTTGATTCTCTCTCGTTCTTATCAGGATAAGGGCATCACAGAAAGCGGGCATCATGACTCGATATATGTCTAAGCATTCACCTAAACATCATACAGACGCAGGGGCTTTCAAAGCATAGTAGTTTGGGGTCACTAACAAAGAATTGGCACCAAACGTCTTTACAAATTTAAATTTGACTGTTGTAAGGAGTTAGTGATTTACAATGTACTCTCTCTGGACAGCCAATCACCTCTGTATTCCTGGTACATCAACCTCATCACAGACCTCAACAGGTACTAACCCTAAAGCCATCATTCATACGTAACGTAATCAAAGATTCTCTGCAGATCCTCCAAGCCTACGTCGGTGGGGGGTTTACCTGTGTGTATCTTTCCCCGGCGAAACAGGATCAACATTTGCCCAGTTAGTGATGTGTTTGGCCGTGAATTAAGAGGGATTCGAGCAGAACAATGGCCCGTAGGCCCGGGTCTTTGATGAGACCCCAGTTCCAGCCGCGGGGGATGGTCGCATCAGCACAGTGATGGCAAGTCTCTCGAAATGACCCCCCCTTTTTTTTTATAAGTCTATTGCCAGGACGTCCTCAGCCTCTCCCATATTTCCAGGACGTCCTCAGCCTCTTCCATATTTCCAGGACGTCCTCAGCCTCTTCCATATTTCCAGGACGTCCTCAGCCTCTCCCATATTTCCAGGACGTCCTCAGCCTCTTCCATATTTCCAGGACGTCCTCAGCCTCTTCCATATTTCCAGGACGTCCTCAGCCTCTCCCATATTTCCAGGACGTCCTCAGCCTCTCCCATTTTAGGGCTGCGTAAATACCGTCGGGATGGTTTCTTCCATCCCCCTCATGGTAAACACCAACACCAGCCAGACTCACTAATGAAGACGGACCGAGGTGTGGAGAGCCTTTGATTGAACCAGGATAAAAGGGAAAGGAGAGAGAGGGGGTTCTTCTACAAGCTTGAGAGGATTCCTGGCTGGTGGCACGTTTTGTAAGCATCCTCGTGGCACTAAATAAGGACAGGTTGTGCAGAATGCTGCATTGACCCCCACATAGCCCAAGCCTCTCTATCCTTGACGTCTTCAATGTCAGTCTTTCTCTATTTCTTGCACAATTTCATCATTCAAGGAGTCACTATTCGCGATCAGAAACATGATTCATCATTCATACCTTTGCCCTCTTGAAGTCTATTGAGTAGAAATGATAATTCCATATTATCCTAGATATCATCCACTCTCCTGGGCTGCAGGATTTAGATAATGGCTGATGGATCCTTCTCGTCTTTTCTCAGTGCTGCTGTACTCCAGGACTCTGCTCTTCCTCCTTCCCTCTATCTCCCACGTATCGTCAACCTTTTCATAATAATGTTAAGCCATATAAACTAACAACTAGCAACACCAGGCGTTTCTCTCGTTCATCATCTCGACGTACTTACATTTCTCTTTCTCTGGGCCACCAAAATGTCACATCTACTTTCATTTTTATCTCATAACTAATGAACATTTTCGGAAATTGTGATTCTATTACACTCAATGCCTCAGCAATTCATGTATCACATATTTCTCTGAAACGTGAAAGTAATGAACCATCACCAATTTTCAACAATATATTATTCGTAGTTTCTTTTGACCACATCAATATACCCGGATGTAACGTAAACCATAATCTCGCTTGAGTCATTTGATCTCTGAACTTATCAAAAACGCATTTAGAATTAATCTTCCTTGTGCTTTAACCTTGCTTACACCTCCGTCTCATCCTCCTAATCTTTCTCCCTCTGCCAAGACCACGTCCCCCTCGCGTCTGGGGAGTATCACGCTGTTTGCGTTAATCCCTGCTTGATAAAGTCTACCTCAAAGATATAATCGTCTTTATTAATGTTATGATTCTCACTTTAATTCACTCTTTATATCATTGGTGACCATTCACTCCACTGTCTTCCTTTACCTCACTGTTGACTTTATGGTCAGCTAAATGGAATTCAGTTTGTGCTGTCCCCCTCGTCTGAGACTTGGTGCTCTCCTCACAACTGGGTAACAAAAACATTGTTCCAGTACCAGACCGTCGACCATTGACTCTCATTTGATTTTCATCCCTCGAGCTCCTCGCTTTCGCTGCTCTCTTTCTATGCATAATTTTCCATCCATACATCATCTGCACCTTCTCTATACAATCTGTGTTGCTTCAAATTCCCTCAGAGAGTGTCGACATATTGTTGTTTGTGTTGATTACGTCCCTCACTATCCTAATTGTTGAAGATGTACTTCTGAAATTCTTTCTCCTTTTTTCTACCTCCAAATTCTCGTCTTTCGATCGTCATCTTGCTTCCCTCACGTCCTCTCCTTCTCATCCAGTGAAGTCTAGTGTAAAGTCCCTCTTCTCCTGGGTAACGTCTCGCCCTCAGACTGTTTGCAGGTCAGTCTTCACCCTCTCATAAAAAGGTCACTCCTCTGTCATCCTCTGATGATGCTTCTCTTTCACTTCTTCCTCTCATACATTCACTTCCTCATTTCTTCCCCCCTCCCCTTCCTTCCCCCCCTCTGCCAGCCTCCCCACCTCACTCCAACATAACAATGTAAGGCGGGACAGCTGCACACTCACTGCCTCTGTGGTTTGCCCTCCCGGTGTTGACTGGGAGTCAACAGACTGTGGTATATCCCCTTCTTTCTCCACCCTTGCCTTTCTTGTCCATCCGCCTTCCTCACCTCCGCCCCTTACCAACATCCCTTCCTCGCCCACCTCCCTTCACTACTCACCACCTCCCTTCCTTATCCAACAGCTCCCTTCTTTACCCACCATCTTCGTTCCTTGTACACTTGCTCTTCTTCCCGTCTCTTGCTTCCGATTTGGGGTTTATCAAATCCTTTTTCTTACTGTCTTTCTAATACAGGCGTCCCATCACGTTACTATTCTTATTTTCTTTAGTTTTTATCCTTTCTCTCTATTTTCTCTACCATCTCCTCTCTGTCTCTGTCTCTCTGTGTCTCTCTCTCTCCTTTTCTATTTTTCTTCCCCTTCACCTTAACCAGGTGTTTCGGGAGACAATGCCCTTCCGAAAATAGCCCCATGTTCGGAGAACAATTCTTTGATTCGAGAGGAGACACATAAGATATTCAACGACTTACACAGTCTTGAAAAAATGGAGACGAAGCGAATGGAGAGGAGGGACGATAAAGTAGAAAACCCCGATCAAGCGATGGCGATGGGAGGAATGGAGGCACAAAGATCTTGAGCTGAGGTCCAGGTGACGTTTGTGAAGCAACGCTGGTCTCGCCAGTGTCCATTCGTGTCGGATGTACCAAGTCTATACACATCTGCCAGTAACTCCTGCGAGGGTGTCCGCGTGAGGCAGAGGCAATGCTGAATAACTGCTTTCAAGGTGAAATCTCCTTTTTTTTTTTTTATATATCTGAAGTTATTTTAGATATTGATATTACTGGAAATTGTATTATATTCAGGGAGATATATTGAAAAGCTTTACCACAAGGTCAAACTGTAGCTGCTAGTCATTGTGGCAGAGATGACTTGCTTTCAACTGTATTCCAAAAAACTTTATAAAATTAGGCAAAAGAAAAAAAAGTTAGTTGCATTTAGAGGCCGTGCATGACCCGGATGGGGTGAAGAGGTCAAGAGAAGTTGTCGATTATCAGTGTCATGTTTCAATTTGGGGTCACACAACGAAGACTTCTGGTATCGTCAAACACTGGTTTAGTCTTCTGCTTAAATCTAGGTTGGGTGGCTGGCTGATCACAAAAATCAAGCGTGTAAAAGAGCGTAAAAGCAACATTGTAGAACAAAGAACAATATTGCAAAATATTAACAAAACTGACCTTTATTTTCTTTTCTTATTTTTTTTGGCTTACACATCTCTTGGTAATTTTTTTTCCTCGTCTATAAGTGAGAATCAAACTTTCAGAACTATTTCCAACATTTCATGGTGGTCCCCACATGTTCTCATGAATTCCCTGAAATTTTTAACCTCTCAGACTAGACTCTCTCTCTCTCTCTCTCTCTCTCTCTCTCTCTCTCTCTCTCTCTCTCTCTCTCTCTCTCTCTACCTCGAATCGGCAGGTCAGGCCACTCACAGCAGAGCTGCCTCAAGCCTGCATAAGAAGGCAGACCTGTTAGTTGCGTGTGGGAGGCTGATCGTGTAATACCATCGCGTTAAGTTAGTCACACACGCAGCCTGACAGACACTTACAGTATCTGTGGTAAGGTTTTTATTTTGGTTTATAGCACCGTAAAGATCTTAACATCCATAAAACTGCTAATTTCACCCTGCAATCATTACTCAAATGAAAACAGCGAATGCTGACATTCGAAAACGAATGCCGACATTCGTATTTCTCTCTCTGACACGGTTGACGTGAAAGACGCAACGTTTTTGGGCTTTTATTTTCATCTCGAAGTCCTGCGATGAATTCCTCGACTACGTAGACACAAATGATGCTCAAACGTGGCTTTGCTTCGCTGGAAGTTTAGCGAGAGTGCTCGAGGGACGTGCCGGGGCGAACGTGCGGAGAGAGTAAGAGCCCAGCCAGACTGTATAACCAGGGAGGCAAATATCACATACAAACACGACATCAGTTCCCGGGTCGGGCAAGACACACACACATACGACTGTAGGGTGCGACGTTGTCTCCAGCAGACTCAAAGAGGAGGAGGAGGAGGTGGTTCTCCTTCTGCTGGATTGTGTAAGACGCGCGTCCTATACTCCTACTGCAGCTGCTTCTGGCGACGTAGAAACCTCCCTCAGGTAAAGCTGATTTACCTTCTTATTTTTCTCCCGTTCGTCTTTTTTTTTTCTTCTTACTTCTTACAACGTTCCGTATAGCTGGATCTTCAGATCTGACTCACCATCAGGGTGTGTCAAAAGCTACTGGGGTTTCTCTCGTCTTTTCTTTGTGTGTGTGTGTGTGTGTGTGTGTGTCTAAGTCTTCTATTAAGAAAGTTTCTGGGTTCTGAACACATGTGATTCGGTATTGATTCGGGAGGGGACATGTGTTACGAAATTTGTCATAGTCTGCTGCAACTATATATATATATATATATATATATATATATATATATATATATATATATATATATATATATATATATATATATATATATCTTTGTAACAGAGTCTCGCGTTGAATCTTGCTCCAATGAAAACTTCCACCTCAGGGTCCGGTGAATTGATCGTATATCTACTTTTGATTTTTCAATCTTCGGTTCATCAGTAGAATGATTTACTTCATTTATCTAATATCTATTGATTCCATGACGACAGTCTTTTTTTTATATTCTAATAAATGATTGCATGTAGAAACACACACACACACACACACACACACACACACACATATACACACACACACAACGGCCTCCTTTGTATACATCCTCATCCTCTTACTGCTATACACAATGCATCGTTACCATCGCTAACCATCCACATCTGAGCCCCGAAGACTATCCCATGGTGTATCATGGCCGCTTCATAGTCCCTGTTTCAGCCCTCTGTGACTCACTCCAGCCTTCCATAGTTCCACCTGAAGCCACCACGTCTTCTCCCCCAGATACCCGTTACCCAGACTTGCACTCAAACCATTCTGTTTCATCCCCATGATGCACCTCATTATTTTTTTTTTCCACGTTTATTACCAACTTTCTCTTTTCTCACACTCCCAGATGTGACACCTGCTTTTTAGGGAATTTCTCCCTCATTTTCTGAACACTTTGAGTGAGTAGTGATATGATGATAAAAACTCCCTCTGGCATTTCTGAGAAAGTAAGAATAACTCTGTAAATTCGACTGTGAACAAAGATGGACAATACTGTACTCCTGAACAACACGAGTGAACAATGTTGAACACTTTCCAACTCTCCAGACTCGAGAGTGAGCATGGATCACTGACTGAAGCTTCGAATGAACCATAGAACAATGAATTCAATAGGCGCGCTTCATGAAGAGGGTGACAAAGATTACCATCGTTTCGCTTGGGATTCGAAACAGAATCATTTCAAGTCTCAGACGCTTCGGATTCTCTTCTCAAGTATTCTAGAAATTCGTGTCCATTAAAGGGAAAGTGGTGACGTGGTTCACACATGCACGAGCATCACTCCTGGTCTAACAGAGTGACACCTGCTTCACATAAAAGGAAAAAGAAAGAGGAAAATAGCGTAATAAGTTTTCTCTTATGTATATGACTGTCGAAGCCAGCGCCCTTTACCGACCATAATACGAATTCGTAAAACGCATATATATATATATATATATATATATATATATATATATATATATATATATATATATATATATATATATATATATATATATATATATATATATATCCCAAGTGGTTTCTTTCGCGAATAGATACGGAGATTTTGAGCCTACGTGACTTATAGCAGGTGTGTGGGTCACTGAGGCAATGGGATATACCTGGGTGGGACTGACATGCCCACCAGTTCGCCCCGAGGCGCTGTGGAAGAAGGACAGGCCTTGTGGGGCGGCACACAGACGAAGGATAATGGTTGAGTTATTTACACATGCGCAGGCACGAACGCTCCACCCCCTCCAACATACAGACACAAGTCTAGGAACACAAGCTTACATAATTCACGAACCACATATGTACCCAAAGGTACATATATCTATATATACATATAACCTCCCCAAGCATATATGTACAGGTGGCGAAACATGCACACATCAAGAACGTTAGACATTTACGGATTTACAGATCTCGACTGTAAAAAGGCCAAAGAAAAACTAGGTCTTACGAACCACCGATACAAAAGCGAAGCTTCGGATTTGGCGGTTGACTATGGGGGGGCCCCTCGCCCACGTCCCCAGATTCGAAGCTTCGAATCCACACTGGGTGATCGGTCGTGAGGCTACACCACCTGGGAACCATTTACTCGAACAGCCAGTCATATTGTGAGGTGAAGCGATGGTATAATTGGGTGATGATGGTGGTGGTAGTGGTGATTACTGGAGGTCGTGGTAGTAACGAGGATATTAATGATACAAATTATAAGTGTTTGACATGACTATTGGTTGGGGTGATTATTGTGGTGGAAGATTATAAGATATCATAATCTTTTTTATCGTGATGTTGATACTGAAGATGGCTATCAGAAAAATGATACAGCGCAAGAGAAGCTCTGAGAATAACAAAAGAAAAAAAAACAAAGAATAATGAAAAAATAAAAAGAATTGAAAGAATCATGATACGAGATATAACAAAGACATGTGGAGAAGAGCTTAATAAAGTTGGAGAAAATATAAATACGAAACAAATGATTAAAAACATAAGAACTGTTAAAAAAAATATAGATAAGGTTGGATGACTATGAAATTAGTAAGGAAAATAAAGTATCAATGAAAAGATAACAAAATGCAACAGAGTCTTCGAGGTCAAATTAAGGATGATAGACTTGCAGAACTCACAGGATTATTAAAGATATTTGATCATTTCATGATACGCACCAAGTCATCTGCATCAGTTATTTTATGCATACTGACCCTTTCCAAATTTGTGGAATGGTATCTCAAGCGTTCTGGTACAGTCAAAGACATCTCACGACATTCCAAAGACATCGCAGGGCATCGCCAAGACATCAGAGGGCATTCAGAGACATCTTTTAGCATTCTAGAGCGTCCTAGACATCACACCTAGACTAGTACAGACAGCATAATGCATGCAAGAGTGGAAAACATTGTGTTCATCACGAGTCGAAAGTCTCCCAGTGGCTAGCAATATAGACACCATCTATATTACCCAGACTAACGATAGCAGATGCACCAACGGATTCGTATCGAAAGAGGAGAAAGCCTACGCCTAGTCTGTGAAAAAAAACGCTGCGTTATTTGTGCGTATAAGCGTGTTCAGCCAAATGGAAACTGTCAGTGGAATCTGTTGGAGAAATGTCTTTCAGTCTGAGTGGAAATCAAGAAGAATTCAAAGTCCCCAGTGCCTCATTTTATAATCTTTTGTTTCTGCTTTACATCTGTACATGACTTAAACACTTCACTATATTCAACCGCCAGACTTAGAGATCTAGGAATTTCCTCTTATCGAGAATAATGGCGCGAAATCCCTCACATGCGGAGCGCGGGAGAAAGCGATTGGTTCCGCCAGGTCGGAGATGAGACGCCCGTAAAATCGAGCCAATCACACAGGCTACTGGTGGACGGTCTACGCGACCCCCAGTCCTATGTTGAGACCGCCAAGGACCAGTCCTCACGACGATGGACTGTGTCCCCTCCTTCCTGGATCGTTAATAAGACGATGTCGCAACAAGCAGGAGTCCGGACGACTGACCCACCACGAAGGGACTCATCTCCTGGCTGGGACTCAGAGACATCTGTTGAGGAGGCCTTCCCCACTGACCTGCTTTGGTAGTAAGGTTAAGATAAAGTCGTATATTGGGTATTTAGTAGTGTCTGGTACTCTGTTTATAGGATAGATATTTAACTCTTTCTTATGAGAGAGGGAGAAATGTACGTCTTCCTTTCATATATTAAGAAGCGTTTGAAACTCGAGGAAATGTTTCCAGCATGGTTTATGTACTCTCTGTCTTTAGGCTGAGAGAGACAAGGGCAGGGATGGGGCAGCTGTAAGAGGAGGAGTATAAGGCAAGTGGCTGAATGGAGTGAGAGCAGAAGACAGCAACAGGGGAAGGAGGGAGAGTAAATGACAACAGGAGTGAGAGCAACAGGGGAAGGAGGGAGAGTAAATGACAACAGGAGTGAGAGCAACAGGGGTGAGAGAATGCAGGAACCCACACACACACACACACACACACACACAAATGAGTATTGATAAACATGTTGGCAGGGTCAAGGAGGGGGATGAGGAAGGAGTGACGCCACTCTCGGGGCTGAGTAACGGTGGCCTGACGCAGTCCTGGAGCGCCCGAGTTACGTGTCACTCGCAAGGTGGGGGACCTCACCCACCTCACGAATCAGCAGTGACTCACGGCTTCTCATTTCACCCCAGTTTCAGACTCTCTCTTTTAGTTAACATATGGGACGGTGTGTCAACAAGAAGGAGTGAAAGTGACTATATAATTGCCTTAAAAGAGAAATTATATTTGCCTTTAAGTCCAAGACTAATGTGGTGTATTCTCTTTTAGTTAATAAAAAGTTAATGTCTCATATATACCTTCTACTCTTCTCACTCATACCTCTGTTTCTGACTTCTTATCATCACACCTCGAAATGTTCCAGTGGTTTGAAACTGTTTGCAGATCTTTGTTTAATGTTAAACAGTGTAATTTTGAGAGGCAATAAAGGATTCTTTGATACAATTCCCACTGGTTCTCTTATCTTTTCAGAAAACGTCGTTATATGGGTAGCAAATCTTTGATTACTGTAAAAGCGAGAGTTATAAGACGTCTTTTTTTCATTTGCTCCATAATTTGGGTCGTATTAACCTTAAAGTCAAAAGGACCTAATGTACGTACTTTTGTTAAAGCTACCCCTCCAAAATGATACTGCTTCTTATTTTCTTTATCAAGAGTTTGTCTGATAGAAAATGTATAATATTCTGGGTAGACAATGCTATATTATCTTTCCCTCGACCGCGGAATACTTCATTGAAACTATTTACGTCTAACTTTGCACATACAAATAGAAACTGTTTTGCTTTATCATATTTGATTAATCAATTATGAAATGACACTTTAATAACACCACTTTTTGAAATTGAGCCCATAACTTTATAGAAATCCACAATATGTTGGATCTCTGTTTCACCAAAAATTCGTTGGCAGATATTGTTTCAAATTCCTTGAAACTGATTTTGGAGAAATATTTCCAGACAACAGTCCAGTGTCCAAATCAAATATTGCTTTCAGAACTGCAATTCCGGTTCTTCAGAACACTGACAGCATTTCATATACCCTCTCTCAAGTAGACACCTGCCTTTTTTTTTATGTTTTTTCACAGTTACTTCTTGCGGTACATGTCACCTATATGCTTGAAATAAAAGGATGAATTCCAGCTGCGAAATATTCACTCACAGACGAAACATCACTCGTGTATCTGTGCCTTGTGAAAAGTCTTAGAATTCTATAGCAGGGTAGATGGCGCGAGATTCTCACACAAGTTACAATGACATGTGTTGATATATCTCAATATATCTAAACAATCTCAAGGATATACCTGAGCTTTGCAAAACATCCGGTATATTGAGTCATCTGATGCAATAATGGAGTATACATAATTTGAAATAGGTGTCACTGTTGAATGAAAAAATGTGAAACTTTAAAACCATGTAAATACCCATATGCCCATACTGCTATGGGAATGCCCAGAATCATTTCGCGTTAAGAGATTAATTCATTTTCTTATCTAGAAATCCTCTTTAGGTATATAAGTATACTTAGCCTGATAGTTTATTATCTAAGTACAATTATCCTTGTCAGAGATTCCTGTGAGCATCAGCTTGGACACAAATAATGCCTCGTCTCATACTAGAGTGTCAATGAACTTGACTCAGTCCAAAAAACAGGTCTGCAGGAAGAGAATATCATTATCATACGTGCGTTGGATCGCATATTGACTCAATGTCAAGATCGGAAACTTTCCCAACGGGTTCACGGAGTTACGTGGTGAAGTAACTCATGTACCAAATAACTTTCAGATGTTGATAGAATCTTGGCCTAAGAGACGTCTAGGGTTCACGGGTGTGAGGGAACTGCTATCCACTGCCTTCTGCTTCACTGTCCTGCCTTCATCTTTGTAGGTCACGTAGGTAGGTTTACTAGTTCTGTTCTCCAGGAGATAATCTCATCATTTACCACCTTGATTTCTGTTATATCTCTCTTTCATGCAGTCCTCTAGTATATAACTTCGTCGTAACCATTTTCTCTTAAATGGCCTCCCCATGTACTGGCAATCCTTTCGGTGTCTTCTCCTTGGCAGGAGGAAGGCTGGGTGTCACTCAACACCTCTAAATCTCCACTTGTCCAAACTGAGTCTTAATACCGAGTGGATATTCCTAGGATCACCCCTTATTAAGTGTTGCGTTTGACATTCACCTAGAGTCAGAGTAGGGGCGAGAAGCTGCTAATCCTATTTCTGGAAATGGAAGTTTTCACATCCTAATTCTAAAGACTGTTGTAAGGAAAATTCGACGAATCTCCTACAAAATCCACTTTCTTAGGATTTCCATACACGAACGTGAGTATAAATTGTACATGATTTAAATTCTGGTTTACTGTGTACCATTGCCTTTCATGTGTTGCTGGCGGCTGACACATCCATACAACCACTTAAGATCTGTTTACATCGCTCTCCCAGACTAGTGTGATATCAGATTAGCGTAAAAGCTATATCAGCCGCTTAGCTCAGCGATTAGATAGCGCTACAATAATTAGCTAGTTTGTGTTTCCCCGTCACCTCTGCTGATATTTTTTGTTTTGATAGTTTCGTCAGGGTAGGAGGAAGCGGCACGTATCATGATATAGGTGGAAGTGGATGGATGAACTGCTCTAGCTCCAGAAAAAAAATTATAGTTACACACATTCACCTGACTATCTACCGATCTCCTATTCATTTCATAAGTTAAAGAGTTAATGTTTACAATACCTGCGAGAAAATCGTATACATATCTAACAACCAGTTATCAAAATTAAACGGATCCTTGTTGTTCTCCAGCAACGTAAGACAATCATTCTACAACCACACTTTCTGTGGTGTGCCACTCACGAGTTTAGCCTTCCTCAACCCTTAACTACACGATCACCTATACACATTACTAGCATACCAAACACGCGACGTTAATGGAAGTTTTTGGCAATTCCAAACGATTTGTTGACAGGGACAATTGCACTCCCTGAATTTATCCTCCTTGATGCACCTGTGTGTGTGTGTGTCAGTCGTCCCAGGACACTGGCGGTGTATGGACGCAGTCTGCGAGTTTTCGTTTTTATAGTTGTTTGTGTCCCGTTTAGAGGCAGCGTCACCACATGTTATGCTGTGAAAACTGTTGACACATCAGTGAATATACGGACAGTGACTGGAGTGTTTACATCGAGTGTAAGGACATTTAAAACGAGTAAATATTCGATCTTCAATGCCGTGAAAATCGCAAGCGTTCGCCAGAATGATGAGGCCATACTAAGGGTGTTGTGCGAGCTTGACGAGGTAAGCAAATTTTCGTTCGAATTGTAACAATATTTTGCCGCTAGTGGTAGACCACGCCTCCAGACTAGGGAAACGAGCATTTTTTATCCTCGTATCTTTATTCATTTATTTCAGTTCATGCGAAAGTCATAGAGGTTATAAATGAATAGTTTTTTTTTTATTACGTTCGGAGTATACGTTGTTACATACGCACGTCGATAAAAATTACGTTTATATCATTGTATTTCAAGTAGAATTATAATCTTTTCTTGTCTCTTTTCAAAATAATCTTAACATTGAGCCTCTCAGGATCATTTTGATACGAAAACGGTAATTATATCTCTCAGACAGAACGAATTTAATCCGAAATAATAATGTAAACAAACCCGGCGCTGGCGAGAAGCGCGTCACAAGGTCGTTTGTGGTGTTGCCTTGTTATCCTAATTACCCCCACTCATTCAGGCGCCCTGACTCGTTGGTTCCCCAAACACCCGCCCTCACTAGAGCAGCAGGACACCTCGGGGTGAGGCCCGACCTCCACAATAGACGCGGGAGGTGGATGGCCACGGGAGACTGTATAACTCAGGCTGTCTTCCCGACACGGTGTTTTACGTCGATTGTTGGGGTGTGGAAGTTGTATTGTGTGGAGCGTCGGGGCGTTTGTAGGGAGAGAGGGTTTGCCTGCGGTGTGAGGCGGGGACGTAGGGGTCACGATAGTCCAGTGGGAGATGAAGACGTAATCTTGTTCATGTCTTGGGCTCCAGGCGAGGGACAGAGGCCATTCGTCCCTCTCGACACGCTATTGTGGGTCCTTGAAACGTGGGAGGGTTTTAATGGGATGTTTAGTCTCGTGTTATTTTAACTTGTCATAAAAAAAAAGACTTTCTATTGCCTTATTGGGTTTTCTTGATTATATTATTTCTTGTATGTCTCATCTTTTAAGTTAATCGTTTATGTTTACCTCTTAAACAGTAATCTACAGGTCGTAATTACATGTTTGTAAGTGCAGGAAGGCAGTTTACACTCGCAAGTCTTCGTTAACCACTTAGATCGTGATGATAAGTCTCAAACGTCGTTATATCTCGGGGTCCTCAATGTTAATTGAGCCATGATCCTCAAGGTAATCAGAGCAGCGTTTATAATTACGGTCATTTCCTTAAAGCAACACCGATCGAGAGCTCTCTCTCTCTCTCTCTCTCTCTCTCTCTCTCTCTCTCTCTCTCTCTCTCTCTCTCTGATCAACGGAAGACGTTATCGTTGCGTTGTATCTGCTCTTTCTCGTTGTTTTTGGACATTTCCTTTGTATCTAGTCAGGCTGGACGTCCACGTCCGAGGAGGTTGTGGTGGGAGGGGGGTGACACGCTCCTCGTTCTCTGTTCGTCCCACACCTCAACAACAGTCTTTCCACTCTCTCTCTCTCTCTCTCTCTCTCTCTCTCTCTCTCTCTCTCTCTCTCTCTCTCTCTATCATCATCATCAGCTGGCACGTCATTCTTACATGTCTAGTTTCTTTAAGCCATCCATGTCGTCACGTATATATGAGGGTGTATGTGATCTTGGAGTCACCCTTAACACTTGAACGAGGTGTTAAAGGTCTTTTCGGGCGGTGGATGACGTTGACGGCCTTAATGACCCTTGGCAGGTGATAGGCCTAAAGCCCTAATAACCATCCAGCCAAATAGCCTATTCCACCCACATAAGTGTCTATTCTTATCATTTCTTTGTACATTTCTTCTTCAATGTAATTGATAGATTTTAGAAGATCCTTTTAAGCATTGGTTTAGTGGTGATGGCCAGGTGTGGTGGTTGTGGCTGTGGTAGTGATGGTTAGGAGTGCTTGTGACCGTCAGGTGTGGTTGTTGTGGTTGTGGTAATGGTCAGTTGTAGCAGTGGCAACCAACGTCCGTTTTCTTTCCTCTTTAAACAGCGCCCCCCCTCCCCCCTCTGATAGCAAGTCTCTCCCATGTTCGACAGCTTACGAGCTGATAAACGATTAGCTCTTTTTTTTTTTAAAGTATATAATTTGTTGGAACATTTTCTATTCTCCCATTGTATTTAACACCAGGCTCGGCCATCCCGTTTTCTTTTGATCTCGAGACGATCTTTATTTTCGCTCACTTACACCGTGAAAGTAGCATCATCTCCACCTACAATAGCACTTTCTGTAGGCTTTTCGCAGACATCTCGAAGACAAAAGGTCGGAAAGCCTCTCCCTTAATGAACCATTCCCGTCCTCAGAGGACCCCTTACATTCGAGTCCACATTGACCGACAAGATTAAGTACCCGTCTTCCATTTTCTGTTGAGTTTAGTTGACAGAGGAGATTGATGGTTAGCCCATCCACAGAAAAAGATAGAAAAGAAAGAAAAAGTCTTGGGAGAGAGAGAGAGAGTGAGAGAGTGAGAGAGAGAGAGAGAGAGAGAGAGAGAGAGAGAGAGAGAGAGAGAGAGAGAGAGAGAGAGAGAGAGAGCAACTCTCAGGTCCTCTATCTCTATGATTGGCTTCCAAGTGGGAAAGAAAAAAAGAGGAAGGTGTCCATTGTGCTTCCACGCGTGTGGATGTAACGGGAGTTGTGGGTGGGAAAAGATCCACGAAATGATGACCATCTACCGAGGCTGAGGAAGATGGCGATTGGCTAAACAGCTGTTGTGAAGTCATTCCCGAGACGGTGGTCAACTGATAGATAGATAGATAGATAGATAGATAGATAAAGAGATAGGTAAATGATAGATAGGTAGATAGATAGATAAAGAGATAGGTAAATGATAAATAGGTAGATAGATAGATAAAGAGATAGATAGATAGATAGATAGATAGATAGAGAGAGAGAGAGAGAGAGAGAGAGAGAGAGAGAGAGAGAGAGAGAGAGAGAGAGAGAGAGAGTCTTACTGCAAATATTCAAATAGTTAATCAACTTTGTTATGATTAAGTGAATCTGTATCAGGGATGGTTTGGGCAGAACAAACAGTTAGACGGAACAAAGGAAACTCGAAAGCTACCTGTTCACTTCCCTTGATTAATTAGTGCGGAACAAATGATCAATATTAGTGTTAGCGTACATGCAAATGGATTAGTACATATGATTAAAAGAATCGTCATGTACATCAAAGAGTAAAGAAACCGGAAGAGTAATGCTTGGAATTGATCGCGGACATCAAAAAATATTTTCAACCCTAAGATGAATCCCTCTTATTTTTTCCCTGATAGGGAATTCAACCCTGAGTCATGATAATGATTCGTTATTTACAGTTTGGAAACTGACCTGTCCTGGGAAAAGATCACAAATGAAGATAGATTAATGCAAGTCAAATACCTTGCTCAAAATGTTGTTTGGCACAAGAGCTACCTAGAATTAAAAGGTATTTGAATGAAGATAACGTTTTGTAGATAAGTAATTCTGATGTAGACAATACCTAATTCCGAATATCTTCGACTGTAACGAGGCCTCTGAATCTTTGATTGTATGAAGGCCTGTAACTCTGACTGTAAGGAACGCTTGAATCTTTAACTGTATCAAGGCATGAATCTTTCACTGCATGAAGGTCTGAATCTTTGACTGTATGAAGGTGTGAATCTTTGACTACATGAAGGCCTGTTTCTTTGACTGTATGAAGGCCTGAATCTTTGACTGTATGAAGGCCTGAATCTTTGACTACATGAAGGCCTGTTTCTTTGACTGTATGAAGGCCTGAATCTTTGACTGTATGAAGGCCTGTATCTTTGACTGTATGAAGGCCTGTATCTTTGACTGTATCGAGACCTGTATGTTCGACTGCATGAAGGCCTGGGAAGGTTTAGGGATCTTGCAAGAGTGTGAGGGTCGACTAGCGAGTCATGAATGATGTTTACAATGGACCAGGAGCTGCGGGAAGAGCTGATCACACACTCATATTAGGGAAGCGGACACACACACTGTGTACCCATGGACAAAAGAGGTTTATCAAATTCCCCAATTCATGTGACTCCTTCCTAAAGAAGGAATAGTTCATGTTGTTCAAAACCCCCGTCCTTCCAATGTGTGGACATATCATCCGTCTGGTTATTTTAGTTCTGTAAAGGATGGAGACATTTGTAAAGCTTCACTTTTTTTTTCCCCCTTACGTTTCGTGATAACTTTTTTGTCATTCCTTCTTATTTTGTCCGTTTTTCATCACGAACGTCCTATAATTTGCATGCTCCTCAGTAAACTCTTATTTTAACTTGAGAAAGGCCAGACTTGTAGATACAGTCTGATCTACTTTATATGCAGTAGACGTTAATTTCTCAGATATACTTTGTGGGAATGTAGAAATCCATTATCTAAATAATTCAGTTAATGTTGGCGTCTGACCGTTTGGGAGAATTCATGTTTGCCTTGCTTAAGGTTGGGGGTTGACTGGGGTGCATACACAGTGGTCCGCTAGCCATGACACATGAGCTATGCCTCCATCACTTTCCCACGAGACCCGACGGCAAATCTGGGGATATCCCGCCCCGCCTAGCGGAAACCCTCGTGGGAGAGAACGGGACACAGGCGCAGTCTGGGTATCGACCCGGCTGTCTGAGACATGACCTTCCCTTCCCTCCCGACCGAAGGGAGGGAGTCGGGGTGAGGGGGAGGAGGATATACCCAAGCCACACGGGTCCTTCCGAACTTAACCTCTCCAGCAGCGACGCCTGCAGGAGGGTTGTAGAAGAGTGAACCACACAACCTGTCCTCCCCCTCCCCCTCGCAGTTTACCATCGTTGTGGTACCTACTACCACAGTGTGGCAGACGGACATTCAGTCGTCTATCTAGTCTTTCCTGTCGTCAGGCAAGAGAACCCGATTTCCTAAAACAGAATGGGGCACAAATATCGTGACATGCCACACTTGCCGAGGTGCAAATAAGGCGATTGGAGGGGGGGAAGATGTGGTGTACGGTCCCCTGGTTACCTGAGGTCAGGGCAAAGCCCTGACCTCCCAGGGGTCAGTCATCCTGGCGAACACCAACCCGGTTAGAGTAAACCAAACTTTTGATGACGTTCATTTCATACGAGCGGAAAAATACTCTTGCGGCCATTATCGACACGTTGTGAGGGTGATAATTACTGCTAATCACGCTGGGCAAATTATATATCGTTAAACAAGCGTGGGTCTCGTTGAGCTGGGTAGTTTTCAACGTGTCGGAATTTCCTTTTTTGGGTTGTTAAAGCCTTCCATGTGACACTACCTTGTTTGCTCTACTTCACGTGTTATCAGTGTGAGTCTGTGTTATATATATATATATATATATATATATATATATATATATATATATATATATATATATATATATATATATATATCATACAAACCTCCAACATCCAGGATCGAACCTGGGACCCCTGTGCAAGAGGCATGCATGCTAACCGCTTGCCTCTTGCACAGGGGTCCCAGGTTCGATCCTGGCTGTTGGAGGTTTGTATGTTCTATGAAGGTGCGCGTTCATATGCACTTTATTCGTATATATATATATATATATATATATATATATATATATATATATGTATATGTAGTTCCTGAGAAGATATTTCAGACCTCTAAAGGCCAGTTCACCCTCAATACTATGACCTTTTCCAGTGTCTGAAGTCTGTGGTCTTTAAAAAGGTTGATAATTATGTTTCATGGAACAAAGAATAATTGAAGGAACTGATGAAAATCATATGATAAATAGGAGATGAATGAGCGAATACGTTATGTAACATAATGAGAACTCCACATATGATCAATGAAATGCATAGGTAATCTAATGAATGCACGAAACACACTATCACTTCATGCACGTATAGATTAACGTATTATTCAGTTAAAATATAGTAGGCTAAAACCCCTTAAATCCCATAAAGTATTGGCACTGTGAAGGGATTTGAACATCCTTTACATGAGACTAAATCTCAAACGCGTGATGGAAAGCATAGGATCATAAACAAGTGTAAGAAATACGTATTTATGACCCTTGCACTTTTAAGAGACCCAACCTTCCTCAGTTTACCATTCTCGACATTAGGAAACAACTGTGAGAAATAGAGTTTACCGACATTTCACACCCGACTGAGCAAAATGAGCAGTTTGTCTTCGCTCGTCTGCACAGCGCGGGAAAGAACCAGAACCGAAAGTATTTCTGTTTGACTCCTGTCAGGTCTTTCGCTAACAGTGTCGTCTCGTCTGTCGGACCCGCTATGCGCATATGCACAAGGAAGCCGACCCCGCCAGAGAAAGCATTGTGGTTTCTGTTCTGTAATTTCTCCGGTTCTCTTATGCTTACTTGTGTATTCTCGCATTTCACCGAGTCTTGCTTGTTTTTACGGGTGTTCTTTTTGGTGTTGTGTTTGACTTCCTTGAATTCACTTGCTTGTTTTACATATTCCTCTGTCTGTCTTAACACTCTCACTGTATTTGTCCGGACCCGCATTCATATCTTGCTTATTGCGACGTATTTCCATGTCCCTCCTTTGTGTTCAAGATTTTTTTTTTCATATATTTCATTTCATGTTTTCTCTCGTATTTCGCGCTGCTCAGCCTAGAGTCATATCATACGTGAAACGTGACGAATATATATATGTATATATATATATATATATATATATATATATATATATATATATATATATATATATATATATATATATTGTGTGTGTGTGTGTGTGTGTGTGCAAAATCGTTATTTGATACGTTGCTTTCTTTGATTCTCGAAGAAGGAAGAAAAAAAATCCAGGTAATTTATAACAATTGACGTCGGTTTTCCGAGGTCATAGGTAGTATGTCAAGGACCGAGAGAGAGAGAGAGAGAGAGAGAGAGAGAGAGAGAGAGAGAGAGAGAGAGAGAGAGAGAGAGAGAGAGAGAGAGTACTATTACGGGTATATGGACAGAAGTCTGTGTGTACAGATATTTATCTTCATCACGTCGTAGATCAACCGTTAACAAGGTGTAACAGTAATAGAGACAACATTTTCTTTTCCAAAAAAGAACTTGATTGACTTGCTGTTAAGGCTTGATAACATCCTATGTCTTTTTCGAGCTAATGGGTCGAAGCGTTCGACTTAATTTCTTGATCACAGACGAGTCATACCTATATAGATATACTGCGACCCTAAATTAACCAGTGATCAGAATTTACAGACACACACGTCCCTTGTCAAAGATAATTATTTTCCAGGCAACGTATGGAGCAACAAGGTCTGGTAGCAGTCGAGATGCATAGCAAAGATATCGTGCGTACACTGGTGGAAATGAAGCCATTCCTCAGGCCATCCAGTAAGTGGTCGCTCACAGACGTAGGCTTTGATGGAACCTTTTAAAGACCCACTGGTCGTAGAATCCTGCTTTTGCAGGTGTGAGTAAATAATGAAACAAGTGCAGTTTCGGAGTTGACGTTTCATGCGCCAACCCTCGTAAAGTCAAAGAGAATTACGTTGGTTTCCGCCGGGTGGAGTGAGCGGCGTGAAGGGAACTTGGCGCGGTCGGCCATCGTGATGAATTGCCTGCGAGTTGATTGTTCATTCATTAGCCAGTCGAGGCATTAGCCTTGCCTGTAATTCTTCTACTGTCTCGCAGTCTTGCGTCACTGTGGGAACCTTAGAAACGGAAATGTGATTTGACTGTGATGCATGTAATTAGGTCTGTCTTGACCCAGACCCGTTATGATTTGTTAGTCGTTTGGGGTGTGCGGGGAAGGGACCTTGAAAGGTGATAGTGTTGATGTCCCAAGCGGGCTGGTGGGAGAGGATTTTCAGATATGATGGTGGTTGCTACCCAGACCAAACGATCCGATGCTGCGTCACTGTTTTGGACGTGGAGAGAGAGAGAGAAAGAGAGAGAGAGAGACTCTTTAGACCAGTAGCGCAGAGTCTTATGGTTCCTGCCGTCGCCAACCACACCACAAGTGGCTATTTGAATGCTCCACCACACTACTAAAAGCCACTCCGCACTTGACCAAATGAAGACCAAAACCACTAAAGACTGTACGACACCCCACAAGAAGCTACTGAACACTTCACCACACCCACACACACACACACACACACACACACACACACACACACACACACAACCACCTTCTCCAGCCTTTGGAATCTGTGCCATAAAGGTGACAAAGTGGATTCCGTGTTACACATACCTTCTCCCTGATTACTGCCTGGACTTTCGGGGATAACTGTAGAGTTACTTTTCTTTTTTGTCCATCCTCTCTCTCTCTCTCTCTCTCTCTCTCTCTCTCTCTCTCTCTCTCTCTCTCTCTCTCTCTCTCTCTCCATAGATGATACAAGGAAGAGTTGTGCATCACCTTGAATTCCATCTTAGATTTCGTTTAATTAGCTGTATATTCATTATTCGCAAATGCAGGACGGGGATTTTGCCACACGTAATAGAATGGTTTTATCGATGTCATCAACTGACATAGAATTCAGAGTTAGTCATAAAAAGAATAAATGTTACCAACGCGATTGGAAAAAAAAAAAAAGGCTCACACATATGAACCCGAGTTCATAGTTGATAATTCACATACGATAATAAAAAAGAATTAATGTAAGGAGAGAAGGAACACCACTCCCTTTGTGATGCTGGATTATCTCATTTTCTAACTTATAAGTAGATTCATAAGCACATTTAGAATATCTACTTGAGTCATACCTTGAAATAATATGGAGTTAGGTATGAATGTTCTATAAGAAATGTATGCATATATCAATGTACTGTAGACATCTTATTGGCAATACACGTACCGAGATGAAAATCGTAGATATGACGAGTACATTAAGGGCTACAGTGTTTTCTAGCCAATCAAGGAGGCGGTGAACCAAATGACCTGACCAAAGTGACTCAGAGGAGCGAAACAGCACAATATTGCTTCAGTTTCTCTGTATGTGGTGAGGGGCTTGTGAACAGTTATGTTGGCACATGTTCTCATGTATGTAAGTAATCTGTGCTGAGCATACATAAATGGATAAGTAATACGTGACATTATGGCATAAAAAAGAGCCCATTAAAGGACCCAAGAGATATCAGACACCCCTCGCCATCTTTCGTTGGTATCTTTTATAGCATTGAAGTCTTCAAGGTAATCTCTGCTGATCACGTTTATGCTCTTCGAGTCGGCTAAAGCGGGGATAGATGATACTCAATTTAGCTTAAGTGAGACTGAAAGAAAGTTTCAAACTCTATTATCCAAAAGGATGTCTGTAATCTTGAGCCATCCGGGTGTTTGAGACAGATTTAGTTCACTGCGTATGGCTCATTTCATTAAGCTGGACAGACTTCTCCGTTAGTACTGGTTGGTTCCTGGCGTATGAAATGCGTATATGAGACTCTGAAAGGACTCTTAGAGTGTGCAGTAAGTGAGGATTATGTGTCACACTGTAATGAGCTTGCTGTCTGAGGCGTTCGCTCGTGCTGGTGTAGATTATAGTGGGTTATACAGAGAGAGAGAGAGAGAGAGAGAGAGAGAGAGAGAGAGAGAGAGAGAGAGAGAGAGAGAGAGAGGAGGTCTTTTGGCCAGTGCCACCAAAGTTCCAACTCTTTCCCCTCATGACTCACACTACCAGAAGCTGCTCGACGCTTCATCTCAGAAAAGGGAGGCTTCACAGTCACATCCACAAAGTCATGTCATTTGTGGCATAAAGGAAGATCAAGAGAGAATTGCCAATACCGTATTTAATCTCTGATGAATGAACCATTAAGGGAGCAGCTCTGGCCTTTTCTCCTGTCTTCATACTCCATTGTATTGCAAACAATAAGCTTATGATTGTCATATTCCATCTCGGATCCTGATGAAATGATGGTAATATCTTTCTAATCTCTTCTTTCACATTTTCGTCTTACTCTTGAATTTATACGAATTGAGCTTCTGTCATAAACTGGTCAGCACCGCTACTTACGAATTGCATTGACCCGTGTTCGATTCCCGTACCCGGTACTTGGCTTACAGCCAAGCCAAATGTTCACCCTACCTTTTGTTGTGGTTGTTAGGTTTGAGAATGCTGAGCGCTTTCGCGTATTACCACATCTTCTGAGGGCTAGTTATAAAGTTACTATTGCTTTGTAACTAGTCCTCTGAAGATGTGCTCTGGATCCTCGTGTTTCCTCTTTCTAGTGGTGTTTCTGCACTTACGAAGTCACGTGTTTGTTGTGATTTTCTTCACACACACACACACACACACACACACACACACACACACACACACACACACACACACACACATACACACATATACACCCACCCACACACACACACACACACTCACACACACACACACATATACACCCACCCACCCACACACACACACACACACACACACACACACACACACACACACGAACGTATCAGACCGGTAAATCTGTACACAGGAAGAATATCGGAAATGATGATGCATTTCTCTGCTTGTAGTGAGAACAAACAAGACACACAGGATGTACAGGATCATCGTCCAGGGTGTTAAGGTGGTTCATGACTTCCTGGGACTAAAGAGTCACGTATCAGAAGACCTGCAAGAAATAATGAACCATCGTACATTGAAGATAATGTGGAATTCGATACCTTTTAAATAAAAAAAAGTGCTTCTTTTAAGACAATTGAAATATCTTTGGGATCAATAAGAAATGTGTATACATGTGCAAGTCGCTATAGGATAATATACTTAAGGTCACAATGCTCTATTGTTATGTAAGTGAGAGACTTATAGACACTTGCCTCGAAAGTCGCATATTAAGTCCATCTAGGCATCGATTTTTGTTTTGTTATCTATATCCGTCTTTTCATGCTCGTATTCGTTTGTCTGTGGTGTGCATTAGACGATTGATTTTAGGAAACACGAAGAGATAAACGGGTGAGGCGGGTCAAGAAAGCCTAAGGCAATTTTATCGTGGATTGGTATCTTGTGTCGCGTTGAAATCTCCCAGGCTGTAAATTCCGCTGATTGCGTCTACCTTCTTGATGGCGTTGAGCTCATACACCAATAAGTTTCAATTCTGTTCCAGTAAGACATAAAGAGGATTTAAATGTTTTTACGACTTATTCATAAGTCATCTTTCTATCTATCACACCAGAAATATCTGGGTAATACGACATTTCGACTCCGCTCACTCTGTGTCTATTGCTTTATCTGATTGTACGGAATCTTTTATCTCGTTTAGCTTCATGGGTAATGCTCTTGTTTAACGACGAGGCTGTTGAGTGCAAGTGGCATTCGTGGTGAATAATCCATCAGAGAGAGAGAGAGAGAGAGAGAGAGAGAGAGAGAGAGAGAGAGAGAGAGAGAGAGAGAGGTTAAAGTCGAAGCAATAAGGAGTGCAAAAAATAACGTTGCAGTCAAGACACCAGGTGATTTCTCTGTGGTTTGTGGTTAGGGTTCAGGAGGGGTAAGTAGGTGTAGTGAGAAGTCCAGCACTTCCTTATTACTCACTGAATGTGTGTGTGTGTGTATGTGTGTGTGTGTGTGTGTGTGTGTGTGTGTGTGTATGTGTGTATGTGTGTTTGTGTGTGTGTGTGTGTGTATGTGTGTTTGTGTGTTTGTGTGTGTGTGTGTGTGTGTGTGTGTGTGTAATATCAAATCGATCTTATAGATTTATTGTCCCTCCTTTTTTTTCGATTTTGAAATCACGTATTATCTGATTGTAGATATGTATTTATGTGTGCCTAGTTCTAAATAGGATTATCAGTTAAATGAAAATCGCATTGTGAATAATGTCTAATGATTATCTGGGTAAATTTACATATATTCTAGTTTTCATTCAGATGTTTTGGTTAATTTCGATCACAAATTTCTAATGACTGGACGAATTATGTTTGGCTTGCAACGCCTACAGTTATTATAACAAAAGATTACAACTGTTTGAGGATGTAATTCAATATACTGAGGCAAAAAAATTAACTTAACCCTTTCGAGTAAACGTCCCATTATTTACTGTCACCCTTAGCCAGTTCTCCAGGTAAAAGGAATTAAAGTAATTGAAATGATTGATCATCTCAGCATTAATTGTAATTCCTTTAGGTTCCTTATAGTCAGACGAACATATGTATGGTTCCCTTCCCACGGCACTGGGTCTTGGCCCAGCCTCACATGGAGGCTAGATTAGATGCAGCAAGAGTCACTGGAGCGGGCCAGATGCCAACAGTTACTGTGTAGCGACGTGATGGGGACGTTGGTCTCGTGATGTGGGAGTACATGGAAGTTCATGGGAAACATAGGGAACACAAGACTTGATGGTCTATGACAAGGGGCCATCTGCTGGAGGATAGTACATGGGAAAGACAGACAACAATTCTAATGGTGTATGACGAGGTCATCTGCTGGAGTGTAGAGAATCCTCCATAAGCCTTTGCTATACTCCTCACCCTGGTGGGAGTAGGTCATGTTTCACGGTGGAGCCTCACCCCATAATGCCATTAGCTGTGCTCTGGTCTCAGTGAGCGCCAACGAAATAGGGGCTCATCTACAAGCCTTGTTACAGTTAGCATTGCTCTAGTTCCACTGTGAACTTCGGAGAGGATGAGGGGAATAATAGTCCCTTTCGTTAGATGTGGATAGAGAGTTATTTAGAACCTTAGAGGGGATAGAGCCGTCTTATTAGTTGACATAACTCTCGTTTTTCATCATGCGAAACATGCCTTAGTTTTTACATTGATTAGTATCCGGAAAAATAGTGAGAGAAATGTAGTGTCCATTACAACAGAGAAACAGTGCTGTCAGTCAACTTCATTTGGATATGGTTGGCGTATGACGTCACTGGTATTGTGAGATAGTCTTCTCTTAAGTATGGAGTACGTGCAAAAATGACAGAAAACATTTCGTATATATGAATATTAGGTAACATCGTGGTAGAAAAGGAAGTGATGCTTGTTATATACAGACGACAAGACGATGGTTGAGTCTATTCAAATAGTTGATGTATGAAAGACGTGTGATTTTATACACCAGATGCGTAACACGTCAGACCTCACGCGAGAGAAGGCGCAGTTCATTATTAGAAAGTGAACATGGAAAATTATTTCAGAATTTCATCTACCACGATTTAAGAACCACACAGGTAAAACTATATCTTAATCATGCCACACGTTGATCTACAAGCATAAGGGAAAATGAAATGCAAGCTGCATGGACATGAAAGCAAAACTACAGATAAAAGAGAGAGGACAAGCGATAATGAACGGGTTTAATACTGCAACAGGATTTCCGCCCTTAGGGCAGTTGGTGCGTTACAAGTATCTCCCGACGCATTCCCTCTCAATTACCCAGGTTATTAACTAACTACTACTTCCTCGTTTTCTCTGATACCACCAATAAGAACGATTCGTTTAATTCTTCTTCATGCTTGCCTTTTACTTCTTTTTTAAGTCAGTCCTTCCCTCATAGTCTTTCCTCTGTTTCATTTATTCTCCCAGAAGATTGTCGTCACGGGTTCGTAGTTATCACTATTTTTTCTAATGCGATCTCTTACTTCCTCTCACTGATTATGACTCATTGGCTCCTTCCTGATTACCTCTCCCTTCACACCTTCTCCCCCTCTGTCGTTCTTTCTAAATCCCTCCCCACACTCCATCACGGCCGAGAACCAGAGCACATTAATGCCGCAGCTTGTCGGAGGAAGAAGAAGAAGAGGAAGAGGAAGACGGAGGAGGAGGAGGAAGAGGAGGAGAAAGCAGAGAAAGAGGAAGAGTCCCCCCCCCTCTCTCTCTCTCTCTCTCTCTCTCTCTCTGTCACACTGTGCTACCGTAACGCCATAGCCAGTGCAGTCACGCTGGGTTACCTTAACGTAACGCCTCTAGACACAGTGTTGCCATCAGTCAATGGACCGGGATAAGAGAGACAGGGTCGACTCTAAGCCGCTCAGCTGCATGTCATCCATCCCAATTGGCGCCACGATCTCATAACTCATAAAAAAAAAACTGTGCTAATCTATTTTTTTTTAACGAGATGACAGATATTCCTTTGAATTCCCATAATTAAATAAAACAGAGGATTGATCAATAGAAAACTGAGGCAGTCCCCTTTGCGCCTTCTTTCCTCAACAGGGCGCTCCTACCGCCACACGCCCCTCCGTAAGTAGGCGACCACGCCTACGATGCTAATGATACAGGTCACCTCAAAGAGCCCCTTTGATATAACGGCTTATACGAGATTTCTCACACACCAGCAACAGAAGAACGCATGGATGACAACAGACTATTCCATATGATAAATTCTAACGGTGTTTGCTTTAGTGAAATGCAACCGTTTGCTTGATAATCTTCGAGGCTCTTATGATTCTATGGAAATAGAAGTCCCAATCAGTTCCATCGTCGAACCCAAGATGATTCACACATCCACCAGCCGGGATCAAAAGGAAACTGAACCTCTTGAGTAATTTGCAAACTTGTTGTCCATCTCAATGGCGCTCTTTTACGAAGCAGACATCAAACCTGAGATCTACGCTTGAGAACAGAGTCCCTTTGACACCATTTAAAGGACTTACACGTCAGTGACCTTGTCTTGTATCTTTGGTGTTCGTGTTTGGCTTTCTGAACATGGCTCCCCATACACCACCTTACATTAATGTTTCAAGAGTGGAATAATGACTACGAGAACGCAGTATAAACCTTATCTAGATCATCGCTTTGATGATAATACGGGTTTCAAATCAGCGTTTTTTTTTTCTTGAAGACGTAACTTTTAAAGTCTTGTAGCCTTTACAGATTTTTTAATTTCTCGGTGTTTCATAGAGTGCTGTCCATCTGTACTATCGACGCTTACCGTAGATTTCTGTAGAATAAGAACTATCTGTATCATCGAGGCACGCGATAGTTCGTCAACGAATAGGAACAGTTAGATGTTTCAAGATGAGAGCAACCATAGAGTAAACCTGATGGAGAAAGATTAGATACGTTAGAAAATTTCACCAGCGAATATGTGTAAGAAATATATTGTCTCACATTGCTTAACGTGGCTTGCGTCTAAATCCCTTTTTATTTACGATTGAAACCTCTAAGATTTAGATCATGAACCGATTCGACGGTTCTCCCGTACCGCTAATGGCACGAATACCACAAGCTGGCAGGAGACTGTTTTTTTTTTTTTTACAGATGGTCTTCTTCATCTGTCTACCAACAACTGGGAAGAAAAAACCTGTAAAGTGACCTTGGGATTCGTGTACTTTTTATGATGCTCATCTGTCGATACCTACAGCCATCACTGAACGCTGAGAGATAATTCCAAACCAGTTGCCTTTTGATTTTGCCTCGTATTACATTGTAAAAATACATGGTCAGTTGTCGAAAGATTTCGGGGCTTGCAAACCAGTTTTTCCAGATTATTATTATTTTTTTTCTTCATCTGGAATCATTAATTCAAACTCGTTTCTGTAACCTCGAGACACAGTCTCGTCCACTCGAAAATTCTGGTTGATGTAAGTTGTTCTGTAATTTGATAACTGATTTCACATTTGTAATTTTGTGTGAGTAGGTGTTTCTCGTTGCTGTATTGGCTCTTTAGGAGATGAGAGAACGTGAGGAAGCCAGGTTGTGCTGGTGGAGAAACAAGATTTGTAGTAAGTCCACTTCGCTCCTCCCTTTCCTTACTCCTTTTTTCTGCATTTTCTTCTTTTTTCACATAGTTTTTTTACCTGTGTATTTCTCTCTCTCTCTCTCTCTCTCTCTCTCTCTCTCTCTCTCTCTCTCTCTCTCTCTCTCTCTCTCTCTCTCTTACTTTGACTGTTCCTTTCTCCCTAACTTTATCTATATATCTATAATTCTATTCACCAGTTCAGATAGCCATGTATCTGTCTGTCTGTCTACCTTTCCCCGAGATCACACAGCGCAAAAAAAAAGCGCATCACATCACCCATGACCAACATTCGCTTCACTTGGCCACACCTCGTAAACAGCTCACCTCTCCTTAACATCCTGTACCTCTACGGTGTAAATATGACGGATGGTGCCTCGTAACCCCTTTTCAACCTCCAAACTAGCGGTTTGGGTCCTTAGTTCAGCTGTAATTTGAGGCATTAGCGTGTGGGCGTCGGGAGAACACACACACACACACACACACTCTGAGACCTTATACTAGACCTTGGGTTGGCATCTGTGCCCTCGGGAACATCCCACACAGTTTGGGAGATCCGTGCCGTGGGATCCTTCCACTACATCCTGTAAGTTATCTTCTTTTTCGTTTTCATTTACTTCAATTGTGTTCTGTCGCCATTGTCATCTATTTCACTATCATAACCAGAGGTATTATTCTTGAATGATATCTGTGTCTTCCAGTAATTTTTCAATCTCGTTCCCGTTTCCAAAATACACCCGAAATTCTTTAAAAATTAGTTTTATTCACACAGTACTGTGCAAGCTACTGTTACAGGTATATGAACTTTTAACTTTTAACTCGTATTCTTTTAGGATTATACACTCGACAGAGACTTAGGGCGTATTCATTAGATTCTCGAGAATGTCATCCTCCACAATTTTTGGGTAAATCACTGCACTTTCTCAGGAAACTCATTGTGAAGTTTAGGAGATAACTGTTGCTAGAATTTGCGAAAGACATTATCGCCGACCCTCGCAAGGAATAGATGGAAGAACGCTTGATTCAGCTGCTGAAAGAGGACCAGTTAGTAATGCAGCGGCTCAGAACATTTAGAAGTCCATATTGGATGGCCTTCTGTAGATTGTTTCACGCTTCCACATACACATGTCTCGCCTTTATGAACTCAACGGGATTTGGTCTCCCGTTAAATCATCGTAATGATGGATGATTTCCCTCTCACTCTTACGGTGTTGGTATTCACCGAATTGCGTGTGTGTGATGCTGCTTCATGCAGCTTTTTTTTTCCCCCTTACGTGAGAGAAATTACGAAACTCTCATCTAATTAAGCTGCACACGAATTCCCTCAGTGCTTGTGTTTTTCTTAACATGGCAAGACCAGCTTATACAAAGAGCTTGAGGGAAGTGTGTGTGTGAGTGTGTGTGTGTGTGTGTGTGTGTGTGTGTGTGTTAGCGATAGGTAGGTTAGCGGGTCTTAGGTCACGAAGGTACTGAGACATATAACTTTCTAAGATGCTGTATACTTAGGAAACTACAGCATTAAGAGGAGAAAGAAAATGACTAATGTAATTTTGCTATTTTGAGTTTTTGTAGCCTTCACAGGTTCGACAGAGTCACATAGACAACCTCTCTCAAAAGGTAATTTATCTCAAAGGTTTTATGATGTCTCTATTACACATAATTCATATCAAAGATTCAAATGAAATAACGGCTTTAACTTAGTCTACCACTTACACCTGACGAGACTGTTTTCAAAGCCAGTGTGAAAAGTAGATGTCACTGAAATTTAGCACACGTTTTTGCTGCTGAGAATGAAAATGCTTTGCAGTTTATCTCCGTCAGATGACAGCAATCTTTTTTCTTTTTATATACGCGTAAATCAGTCGCTCATGACCAGTAGTGGCTGATCTTCGGTATCAAAGACATCAGCGTGAAGATAGAATGTGGTCAAAACTAATTGAATATGATTTAAGACGATCCGATCTTTCTCACTTCCCATGTGTCATCAATAATAAACACGAGACTGTGTGTTCACGAGAACCACCATCTGTGAACCGTTGACTTACGACACAAATCCCACATCAACCGGAACGGACATGAATAATTGTGACCATAGTTCGTACCAAGTTGTATATCACAGGGTTTTACTGCCGTGATTTGATAGCATACGCCAGTATGACTAGCAGGGGACGTAATCCCCCGTCCTGTGAAACGCCGGGCTGACTCAGTCTCACGTCTGTAATGTGGGTAATATGGCAGGATTTATTGTAGGACGTGAGATGTGTCTTATTGGTTCCTAATCTCTCGAGGCGTTACCTTTCGTGGAGTTGTTGTTGTGTTAGGTGACGGTGGTCAAGCCCACGAACTCTTTAAGGGTTATGCTGTTAGTTAAGGTAATCCTTGGATTTAGTTAAGGTAATCCTTGGATTTAGTTAAGGTAATCCTTGGATTTAGTTAAGGTAATCCTTGGATTTAGTTAAGGTAATCCTTGGATTTAGTTAAGGTAATCCTTGGATTTAGTTAAGGTAATCCTTGGATTTAGTTAAGGTAATCCTTGGATTTAGTTAAGGTAATCCTTGGATTTAGTTAAGGTAATCCTTGGATTTAGTTAAGGTAATCCTTGGATTTAGTTAAGGTAATCCTTGGATTTAGTTAACGTAATCCTTGGATTTAGTTAACGTAATCCTTGGATTTAGTTAACGTAATCCTTGGATTTAGTTAACGTAATCCTTGGATTTAGTTAACGTAATCCTTGGATTTAGTTAAGGTAATCCTTGGATTTAGTTAAGGTAATCCTTGGATTTAGTTACGTAATCCTTGGA
The DNA here is from genome assembly GCF_036320965.1 of Panulirus ornatus. Classification (NCBI taxonomy): domain Eukaryota; kingdom Metazoa; phylum Arthropoda; class Malacostraca; order Decapoda; family Palinuridae; genus Panulirus; species Panulirus ornatus. Next base: position 16,556,210 of record NC_092292.1, read on the forward strand.
TTTAGTTACGTAATCCTTGGACTTACGTAATCCTTGGATTTAGTTACGTAATCCTTGGATTTAGTTACGTAATCCTTGGATTTAGTTAACGTAATCCTTGGATTTAGTTACGTGATCCTTGGATTTAGTTACGTGATCTCAGGATTCCTGTTTATGCAGCTCGTGCAGTTCTAAGGTTTCGTTCCACGCAGGAGCAGGGTAAAGTGGACTCATTTGGGAGAGGAAGGCACGCCCCTCTGCCGTACTTATTTTCTTTTGCTTATAGTGATAAGCCTTCGTTGAGGTTGAGTAATTACTCATACAATACAGAGTCTCTTTTCTGAGGTTCCTGCAAGAGCAAGGCTGCGCTCCGTTCAGGAGCAGGAAAATACTGGATTCATTTGGACTGAGAAGGAACTCCTTCGACACGAAATAGCCTTGATGGAATTTGCCACAAGTGATGTTCGGGAAGGAGACTGTGGAAGCCATCCAGAACCTGTGTATAGACTGGGTGCAGTGTGGCAGTGGGGAATTTGGGTGTGGAGCTGTGCTGGGTGTGTGAAAGAAGGGGGCCAAGTGAGGGTATTTCCTCCGAGGCTCAGTCCACTGTTCTTAACGCTACCTCGCTCACGCGGAAATGGCAAATATGTATGAGAAAAAAAGTTTATATATATATATATATATATATATATATATATATATATATATATATATATATATATATATATATATATATATGCAAGAAAGAGATAGAGATTTATCAACAATGAACCTTAGTGGATCGAAGTAAACGCCCTCACTGCTTAAACTTTCGCTCTCTCTGGCCTTTATACGTTGGAACACTCGTGTTTGCTGATAGAGTCGGACGCTGCGTGTGTGTTCCCTAACCTGAAGTCTGTGCTGAGCGTTTATTAATGGTTATGACGCGTGCCGGGAGGTTGTGTGGGGCTCTTTGCTCTGCTCTCTGTCGGACACGCACGCTGGCTGTGAGGAAACGTATGGACAAGGGAGTTTCTTCCTCCTGACTGTAATGATATTCTGAGTAAAGATCAGGGTTGCGTTAGGTTACTGACGCCTACTTAAGGGTCAGTGGATTCTCCTTGTTTCACCCAGAGTGAAAGTGTAACTTACACACACACACACACATATATATATATATATATATATATATATATATATATATATATATATATATTTGCATGGTGTTGTTCATCTCCTTATATATATTTGCATGGTGTTGTTCATCTCCTCCTCCCTCTCGAACCCCCTTTAAGAAAATGATAGAAAAAAAGTAAAGCCATGTTTCGTCTGCCACCCTGATTTCAGGACCTGATTTCCGGGTCTAAACCCCCCCCCCCCCCCCCCACCCCTTGGACATGGGGGTCGTGAGGGACATTTGAGACGAGGTGATTTTGTCGCTGAGTTCGTCTTAGTTCCACAGGTGTGTGTGTGTGTGTGTGTGTGTGTGTGTGTGTGTGTGTGTGTGTGTGTGTGTGTAAGATATACATGTGGATGTATTTTCGGTGACTGGATTAGATGAAAGGATAGACAGTCAGAAGATGATAGAGAGAGAGAGAGAGAGAGAGAGAGAGAGAGAGAGAGAGAGAGAGAGAGAGAGAGAGAGAGAGAGAGTACCTTCTATAGTCTATATAGCCTTTCACTCAGTGCTCCCACGATGGGTAACTCGGTGTAGATGTTGACTGATGTGAACTTAAGCTGCAAGCTGGTGGTGGTGGTGATTGTGGTTGTGGTTGTGGTAGTGATTGTGGTTGTGGTTGTGATTGTGGTTGTGGTTGTGGGTGGTGGTGTTTTTGGTGGTGGTGTTGGTGGCAATCACCGTGGCGTTTGTGTTGGACAGAGGAAAAGGTGGTGGTTAAAGTTTAGGGGAGGAGTGGAGGAGGGGAGGTTAGAGATGTGTGTGTGTGGAGGAGAAAGGGGAACAGATGAAATCTGGAAAGTAGAAAGTGGGGGAAGGAGAGATAAGTGGGGATGAAGGCGGGAAACACATGAAAGCGATGAATGACAGGCGTTGGCGGTAGTGATGGAACTATTTTGCTCCGAGACAGACGGAAATACAGAAGAGGAGTAAGAGACTGAGGAATAAAGAAGTAGAGAGAAAAAGATAATGAAGAAAATGGGGAGAATATTGGGTGAAGAAGGGATATCAGGCTTGATTAAAGTAAACTACCCAAGGTGGAAATTCATGGGCAGAAAGCACTGTCTTAGCGACTGAAGGACCAATGAAATAGAATGAAAGATGAAAGAGTGAAGAAGAAGCTTCGAAGAAAACGAAATGTACCGAGAAAGGCGAATAAGAGAGAATAGAGAAACACAAACAAGAACTGGTAACGTATGATATATAAACCCAGTATTAAGAACTGGTGGGAGAAAGCCGGACGGAAAATTGCAGAACTGGTCAAAAACAGGATACACGAAGACTGACACTGAGGGGCAGGTTGCCTTGGCTGATGGCATGCTGAAGAGAAAAGGAACTTGGTCAAGGGGATCAAAGAGTAAATGTGCAGGAGCATATATATACTTGTGTGTATATATATATATATATATATATATATATATATATGTATATATATATATATATATATATATATATATATATATAACTTACACGTAACTGCTGTACACTTACTCACAACTTGTCCTACACTCATCTCATACAGACATACATCCAACATCACCACACGCCTTTATTGTGGTCCCACACAGTGGACGTGGCTGGTTTCCTGAGCGCTGCGAGAGTTCCACAGCGGGGGGTTTCCTGATGCAGGAAGGTCAAGGTGTTCGTCACAATCTTTCCTGAAACATTTGGAAGCGACACCGACTTTCCCCATCTGTGAGGAACTTGCCGGTATCAGACGACAACGTGGGTCATCTCTCTCTCTCTCTCTCCACGAGCATCCTGTAGCAGTGGGGAAAAGGAAGATGGGTTGGGATGGATAGTGTCTCCTATATCCCCGACACTAGTTTGATGGTAATCCTCACTAATCCCTCCTCTACGTCCTGTATTCTTCATCCTTTTACTCTCATCTTCATTGCCCAGGAGTAGTTTGGTCATGGGTCACACATAAAGTGTTTAAGGTTCACAGATGCACCGGGTCAGCGAAGTGTGTCACTGGAAAATATAGATACGTTTCTCACTTCCTGAAGGATCTGATGAACATTTCATTTCTGGTATGAGAATTTCCTACTTATATCTCTGTCTAGAGAGACGAGTGGTTCATCACCAATAGATATCGTTCGTTATGAATATATTCAGTACAGAAAGTGCTTGAAGTTACTGTAGTAAAATGTGTGACAATGAAAAATGATGCAAGTTTTGCAAGCGAGAGAGCCACCTCTTCAACCAGTCTCCTTTCTCTGTCGAGATTCATCAGCAATTAGCACGACTGACTTCCCCGAGAACCGTTGTCACGTTGGCCATCAATCACTGGGATGTATGAATTTCTTTCCTTCGTCTCGTAAACTCGCTGACAACGTCTCCTACCGGAGGAACCATCCAGCTAAATCTGACTCTCACTTGGAGTCTCCAGAGAACATGATTAGCTTTTTGGCCCTGCAAGGAGAGGTCTAGATATCCATTCACCTTTTGACTCGCACAGAATTCTTTATGGTGACTGATGTCAGTATCTGCATAGATCACCATTCCTTATATTACTCACGCTAAACCTTGAATAGGACGTTATCTGGGTAGGAGAGCCATCATTCAAGGTCGTGCTCAGGTCATACTGCCGTGTTGAAAGATGGTACCGTCGTGCTCAAGGGTCGTATCATCGTGCTTAAGGGTCGTACTGTCGTGCTCAAGGGTCGTAACGTCGTGCTTAAGGATCATATCGTCGTACTCAAGGGTTTTAGAATCGAACATCATCAGCGAGACAAGATTTCCAGGACCCATTCCTTCACCCCTAAGCTTAAACAAGGAACACCTCTCCCTTTAAATTGGAGAACGCTTATCTCACCTTCAGCTTAAAGACGGAAAGAAGAGAGCGGTAGAAATATAATTACTTTTCGCCTCGTCAGGTGGAGGAGCACGAGAAGGAAACCCATTTATGTACTGGTGGTGGGTGGGGTGTTGCATGCCACTTTCCCACGGTCGTCACGGGAGATGTTGCCCGTGTTGATAGTGTTCTCCCCTTGTGACCTGACACACTTCCAGGTCTGACGTGAGACCAGCTGGTGACCAGGATCAAGTCAGATCCGGTGGTGACCAGTCGTGTTTCAGGCTTCATCTTCACTCAGTGTCACAACAGGTGAGAAACAGAGTTGAAGTTGCTTGGGTGTCTAGACCACACTGCCCCAGGTGTGGGTAGAGTGTGGAGGTCTTTGTACACTGGGTTCCGCCGGGGAGACAAGAATGAGGAAGAGAGAGAGAGAAGGAGTGTTAGAGAAAGAAGCCAGGGAACCCATGATGAATTAGAGGGCGTGAAGAGTGCAAGGAAATGCACGACACTGAAGAAAAGGAAAGGAGAATGAGACGAATGCGAGGCAGTGGAGAGAGAGAGAGAGAGAGAGAGAGAGAGAGAGAGAGAGAGAGAGAGAGAGAGAGAGAGAGAGAGAGAGAGAGAGAGAACAATTTATAGAACCGCATCCCACATACCAGCAATGGTAATGAGACTCACGATCATCTGCTCGTACTTTAGACTAACATCTCAAACAAAACATCTGGTATGAAATTCACGTTTCCCTTCATATGGGAGTAGCGGAGCGATGCTTGGCGATCATTCTACATCGTCTGTTGCTGGAAATATCACATCATAATTCCCAGCAGGTTGTGCCGATCATTAGCTAACGTCTACACAACCATGATCTTTGTGTGGTTCTAAATCTGTTGGGCTGCCTGCTGTGACGACCCAGCTTTCGAATATGATGATTGATAGACCTCGCATGACCTTTGAGACCTCCCCACCCTGGCTTGAGAGGGGTTCGTGGAGACTATGGATGAGTTCTTTGTAGATGGGAAAGGATGAGTGGTGTAGGGTGTGGATAGGGAGAAGCATATATTATAGGATGCAGATAGGAAGAAGCATATATTATAGGATGAAGATAGGAAGAAGCATATATTATAGGGTGCAGATAGGGAGAAGCATATATTATAGGGTGCAGATAGGGAGAAGCATATATTATAGGGTGCAGATAGGGAGAAGCATATATTATAGGGTGCAGATAGGGAGAAGCATATATTATAGGGTGCAGATAGGGAGAAGCATATATTATAGGGTGCAGATAGGGAGAAGCATATATTATAGGGTGCAGATAGGGAGAAGCATATATTATAGGGTGCAGATAGGGAGAAGCATATATTATAGGGTGCAGATAGGGAGAAGCATATATTATAGGGTGCAGATAGGGAGAAGCATATATTATAGGGTGCAGATAGGGAGAAGCATATATTATAGGGTGCAGATAGGGAGAAGCATATATTATAGGGTGCAGATAGGGAGAAGCATATATTATAGGGTGCAGATAGGGAGAAGCATATATTATAGGGTGCAGATAGGGAGAAGCATATATTATAGGGTGCAGATAGGGAGAAGCATATATTATAGGGTGCAGATAGGGAGAAGCATATATTATAGGGTGCAGATAGGGAGAAGCATATATTATAGGGTGCAGATAGGGAGAAGCATATATTATAGGGTGCAGATAGGGAGAAGCATATATTATAGGGTGCAGATAGGGAGAAGCATATATTATAGGGTGCAGATAGGGAGAAGCATATATTATAGGGTGCAGATAGGGAGAAGCATATATTATAGGGTGCAGATAGGGAGAAGCATATATTATAGGGTGCAGATAGGGAGAAGCATATATTATAGGGTGCAGATAGGGAGAAGCATATATTATAGGGTGCAGATAGGGAGAAGCATATATTATAGGGTGCAGATAGGGAGAAGCATATATTATAGGGTGCAGATAGGGAGAAGCATATATTATAGGGTGCAGATAGGGAGAAGCATATATTATAGGGTGCAGATAGGGAGAAGCATATATTATAGGGTGCAGATAGGGAGAAGCATATATTATAGGGTGCAGATAGGGAGAAGCATATATTATAGGGTGCAGATAGGGAGAAGCATATATTATAGGGTGCAGATAGGGAGAAGCATATATTATAGGGTGCAGATAGGGAGAAGCATATATTATAGGGTGCAGATAGGGAGAAGCATATATTATAGGGTGCAGATAGGGAGAAGCATATATTATAGGGTGCAGATAGGGAGAAGCATATATTATAGGGTGCAGATAGGGAGAAGCATATATTATAGGGTGCAGATAGGGAGAAGCATATATTATAGGGTGCAGATAGGGAGAAGCATATATTATAGGGTGCAGATAGGGAGAAGCATATATTATAGGGTGCAGATAGGGAGAAGCATATATTATAGGGTGCAGATAGGGAGAAGCATATATTATAGGGTGCAGATAGGGAGAAGCATATATTATAGGGTGCAGATAGGGAGAAGCATATATTATAGGGTGCAGATAGGGAGAAGCATATATTATAGGGTGCAGATAGGGAGAAGCATATATTATAGGGTGCAGATAGGGAGAAGCATATATTATAGGGTGCAGATAGGGAGAAGCATATATTATAGGGTGCAGATAGGGAGAAGCATATATTATAGGGTGCAGATAGGGAGAAGCATATATTATAGGGTGCAGATAGGGAGAAGCATATATTATAGGGTGCAGATAGGGAGAAGCATATATTATAGGGTGCAGATAGGGAGAAGCATATATTATAGGGTGCAGATAGGGAGAAGCATATATTATAGGGTGCAGATAGGGAGAAGCATATATTATAGGGTGCAGATAGGGAGAAGCATATATTATAGGGTGCAGATAGGGAGAAGCATATATTATAGGGTGCAGATAGGGAGAAGCATATATTATAGGGTGCAGATAGGGAGAAGCATATATTATAGGGTGCAGATAGGGAGAAGCATATATTATAGGGTGCAGATAGGGAGAAGCATATATTATAGGGTGCAGATAGGGAGAAGCATATATTATAGGGTGCAGATAGGGAGAAGCATATATTATAGGGTGCAGATAGGGAGAAGCATATATTATAGGGTGCAGATAGGGAGAAGCATATATTATAGGGTGCAGATAGGGAGAAGCATATATTATAGGGTGCAGATAGGGAGAAGCATATATTATAGGGTGCAGATAGGGAGAAGCATATATTATAGGGTGCAGATAGGGAGAAGCATATATTATAGGGTGCAGATAGGGAGAAGCATATATTATAGGGTGCAGATAGGGAGAAGCATATATTATAGGGTGCAGATAGGGAGAAGCATATATTATAGGGTGCAGATAGGGAGAAGCATATATTATAGGGTGCAGATAGGGAGAAGCATATATTATAGGGTGCAGATAGGGAGAAGCATATATTATAGGGTGCAGATAGGGAGAAGCATATATTATAGGGTGCAGATAGGGAGAAGCATATATTATAGGGTGCAGATAGGGAGAAGCATATATTATAGGGTGCAGATAGGGAGAAGCATATATTATAGGGTGCAGATAGGGAGAAGCATATATTATAGGGTGCAGATAGGGAGAAGCATATATTATAGGGTGCAGATAGGGAGAAGCATATATTATAGGGTGCAGATAGGGAGAAGCATATATTATAGGGTGCAGATAGGGAGAAGCATATATTATAGGGTGCAGATAGGGAGAAGCATATATTATAGGGTGCAGATAGGGAGAAGCATATATTATAGGGTGCAGATAGGGAGAAGCATATATTATAGGGTGCAGATAGGGAGAAGCATATATTATAGGGTGCAGATAGGGAGAAGCATATATTATAGGGTGCAGATAGGGAGAAGCATATATTATAGGGTGCAGATAGGGAGAAGCATATATTATAGGGTGCAGATAGGGAGAAGCATATATTATAGGGTGCAGATAGGGAGAAGCATATATTATAGGGTGCAGATAGGGAGAAGCATATATTATAGGGTGCAGATAGGGAGAAGCATATATTATAGGGTGCAGATAGGGAGAAGCATATATTATAGGGTGCAGATAGGGAGAAGCATATATTATAGGGTGCAGATAGGGAGAAGCATATATTATAGGGTGCAGATAGGGAGAAGCATATATTATAGGGTGCAGATAGGGAGAAGCATATATTATAGGGTGCAGATAGGGAGAAGCATATATTATAGGGTGCAGATAGGGAGAAGCATATATTATAGGGTGCAGATAGGGAGAAGCATATATTATAGGGTGCAGATAGGGAGAAGCATATATTATAGGGTGCAGATAGGGAGAAGCATATATTATAGGGTGCAGATAGGGAGAAGCATATATTATAGGGTGCAGATAGGGAGAAGCATATATTATAGGGTGCAGATAGGGAGAAGCATATATTATAGGGTGCAGATAGGGAGAAGCATATATTATAGGGTGCAGATAGGGAGAAGCATATATTATAGGGTGCAGATAGGGAGAAGCATATATTATAGGGTGCAGATAGGGAGAAGCATATATTATAGGGTGCAGATAGGGAGAAGCATATATTATAGGGTGCAGATAGGGAGAAGCATATATTATAGGGTGCAGATAGGGAGAAGCATATATTATAGGGTGCAGATAGGGAGAAGCATATATTATAGGGTGCAGATAGGGAGAAGCATATATTATAGGGTGCAGATAGGGAGAAGCATATATTATAGGGTGCAGATGGAAGGAAAAAACCCGGGAAAATCTTGTAAATACATGTTGGACGTGTATAGCGGTAAACTTGTTCCATTTACTAATTTACAGTCGTCTGTTTGCTTGCTAGATTTTATGGATCATACTAGACAGATTGTCGAACAATCGCAGCAAAAAGCAAAAATAATAGTTTTTGAAAAGCTAAAGGATCTATCAAGTCCGTGAGGTGCTAGAGAGAAATAGAACTCGCTGAAAAAACAGAAGTAGCAGCAACTCAAGTAGCAGTAGCAGTACTAGCACTAGAAGCGGCAGCCGGAGGACCAGTAGCGGGAGCAATCATAACCTTCACCTAGTCGTGAGGGGCCAAGTGGGTCGCGGGCGAGGGTGTGAGTCAAAGGCCGTTTATGCTTTACCTAACCTCTCGCTCACCAGTCAGGCGAGTCCTGTTGGTCGACAGTCAAGACACAAACACTGGCCCGGGAAGCCACGTACGCATGACACGTCCCAGCCATCCTGGGTTTACTGTCCGTGTCCGTGAGAGGGGGAGCTGGCCTACTGTTCGCCACGTAAAAGATGATAATTAAGGGCGAGCAGCCAATGTCACGGTCTTCGAATGACAAACCCTCTGGGGCCTGCAACACGTGAGTATATGTTGCTTCCCCTGAATTTCCCCTGAGTCTTTCTCCAGCTTTGAATCTCTCCGTGTGTAACCTGTTCTTGAGTCATCTCTCTCTCTCTCTCTCTCTCTCTCTCTCTCTCTCTCTCTCTCTCTCTCTCTCTCTCTCTCTCTCTCTCTCTCTCTCTGTATGGATATCTTTTTCTTGGAGATCTATTTTATTTAGACATTCTTCTTATGGCTTTCCTGGGGTTATCTCTTTCCTAGTCTGCGCCTTCTGGAGCTGCGTCTTATCTAGAAACTATTCTTATGGCTTTCTTGACCTATGTTTCTCCCACTCTCCCTCCTCTTATATCTATCTCTTGTTCCAATTATCTCTTAATTATACAGCGTCTCTTGGTTTCGTTATTTTCTATGGGACGTGATTTTAATCATCTTGTCATACAAATGCTTGTTCCTACAGTAAACACTTCCTTAATTATGTCATATTTCACCTTATCCTGTTACGATTCATTCTCTGCAGTCCTCTCTTTCTGTAGCACCTCTCTTCGTAGCACCTCCCTCCCCATATCTCTTCCTAATTGCCACTGATTGCTACAGTTTTCTGTGGGGTACTTTCCTCTTTACCTACTATTCGAAAATTAGGCTTGCTCACAGCCACACGGATGTGCTCCTTCCGTATGTAGAGCACTCTCCTGTCTGCCTGCCTGACACATCCCAGGGACGCTTATGTTTACTCAGGGGTTGGGATGAGAGTGGAGGTGTTTGTAGAGAGGAGGAGGCGAAACGCTCTGGCATTTGACCAAGAGAGGGCGCTCCAGGATGTAGTGAGATGCTGGTGGGTGACACGTGTGTGTACTGGTGGGAGAGTTGCAGTTCTGGGGGCATGAAAAAGTTACTTTCCAGTAACTCGTATCTTGGTGTAGTGATCGATTAGAAATGTTGGCGAAACATTATGAGCTTTTGTGTCACCTCATTGCCGTTTCTCAGATGCATGTAGTTTGCTTTCTCAACCCGATCCAGCAAAAAGATAATTGAATTATTTGATGACTGTTCATCAGATCTGATTATGATAACTTCTGTTGATGTCGTATGTAGTACTTGTACTGTATTTATGCCTTTCTGGTGATGGATTACTGTCAGTAATGTTTAGATTAAAGTGAGTGCGAATAAATGGGATATTTTTACGACTTTTACGAGTCTGTGGGAACGTGAGATTTCGTAAACATATGATACAGTGGACACTGCATCATGTCTCTGTAACGAGGAAGTGCCGCCGGGAGAGGCCATATTTTCCCACATTAATCGTATTTCTCGTCGTCATTATAATGTAACCATTTGAAGATTCTGCACGCACGGGCGCGCCCGTCCGTCGCTGATATTCCCCGCACGCGTGAACTCACGACGAAGAATCTGAGAGGAAGTTCACACAGCTTTCTATGGAGGATGCGCCACGGAGGGACGTGGACCCAAGCCTAAACAAGATCGGTCGAAGAGTTCCTAAGTTATGTGGGAAAAACCTTGGCCACCACAGTGCAGACATTCGCATCCTGGGAACAGAGTTTGTCACTCCGTTACACCGTTACTCTGTCACATACTGTTGATCTAGTTCGTGTCACTGTTGTGGTGTTATGACACCAAAGCTCTGTGTGTCAACACTTTAACGTTCCATCGTCTCTCATTGTCCTCCCTTGTTGTCCTCGTATCCTCGCTTGACGCCGGAAGTCGAGTGCCTTCTTCTGGAACTCAGCGAGGAGCCAATCAGCTGGCCAGGTGAGGTAAGGAACATCCAGGTGTTGCACGTACCCTCGTCAGCTGATCGAGTGTCAACAAACGTTTTAAACGCTCGCTTGATTGTTCGGGAAGGCGTCTCTTGAAAAGCCAATGAACATTAAGGATAAAATAGAATCATTAAAGAAAAAAATGTAAAGGAATATTCTAATCATTTACACGCTAGTAGAGGTGTTTAGAAATAGAAAACTGCTGGATATCAGTGACGATTATACTTTGATAGATATTTCAAATTATGTCTTGCAGACATAAGAAGGTATCTTAAATATTTCATGGGATAATGTAAATCTATGGCAATTTTATTCAAATTTAGTTCCCTAAGTAAAGTGTTCAGTACCGACTGGGTGTTTATAGGAAGACTTTATTTTGAAACTGACTTGAGTCAGAGTTTCACACACACACACACACACACACACACACACACACACACACACAAGCACATAATATACCAATAGACTCATAGAGAGAGAAAGTGACACAAGGACTAACATACGGAGTGTCTGATAGGCAAATATATGCCCAACGCAAAGCGAGGGCACAATAACCTCGCGCCTGCCATTGACTTATGTCGGATATTTAGAAAATTCAGCTTCAGAGACGCTGTCGGTCGATGGCTCCTTCAACGAGAAGGCAAAATGCAAGCAAATGCACTCGTGTTGTTACCTTATGCACACTCACGCACACACACACGTACACGACTCACAAAGAAAGCTCCCCATTTTCTTCCGGAGTTAATCCTGCAAATATTTATTGTTAATTTAATGGACATTAACACGAAGCTCCAGATCCTTAGAGGAAAACGACCTGCGGGAATGTGGCTGACCAAGGATTGCCCAGAGTCAACAGAGCCCGAAAATATATTTGGTCATGTTTGAGAAAGTATTTAATGTGATTCACTGAACCGAAGTGAGTACATAGTACTAATATATATATATATATATATATATATATATATATATATATATATATATATATATATATATATATATATATATAATATAAGCAAGAGAAAACTGAAGTAAGGAGAAGTAAAGAAGGAACTTACATATCACGGCAGTCGGGTGGCGTATGTGTACGTGTAAACAAGTAGGATTCAAAGAGCTATCGATTTACCGTATGGTCATTCAGGCAGAAAGCGTAGCACGTATTCAACAGGTGAAAAAAATAGCTGAGGGATACAAGCTAAGGAACCTGAGCTAAATATAGCGAGATCCCATGGCCCTGGCCGCGGGATGTGATCGTAGACCATGGTTTGAAGTGGGAGTTAGTTGATCTGTCCTTGTTGACTGTACTCCCTGGTCTGTAGTACTATATTCCGCTTCTCTGTCGTTTGCGTGAACGACCGCTCGTCACATAGCATCGACTGCCCAAAGTAGATCATTTCGGACGAGAGAGCTTCAAGAACCAGATACCTTTAGTAAATCAGTCTAAGCTGATTTAAGTAGATGTTCCTATCGAGTGAAATTATATACTCTTATCTCTAATAGACCCGTAGTAACCTCCCCTTTTATTCATTATATATATATATATATATATATATATATATATATATATATATATATATATATATATATATATCAAGATTCTATCCCATGATATCCCATGATATCCTTCCGCTTTCCTTTCCCTAAAAGAACGATGTTTAGCGTAGCTTCTATGAACACCTTGTGGATGACGTCCATTCGTTGTGAACTGCAGGTTTTTACTCAGCTCAAGCCCATGTGGCAGTCCTCCCCGAGGCTACCAACCAGCCAAGTACCATGTCTGTGGTACTCACACATGCTCATGTCACAGGAAGTAAGCCATTTGAGGATTCTAGAATTACATTGTAGATTTACAAGTGTGGATTCTATATTTCACTTTGACACACAAGGGGTTTGGGTTGAGTATGTTTGTAGGTGAGTTCAAAGTGTGTATATACACGATCCAACCCTATGAGATTGGGGATGAAGTAGCATTGAAGTCTAGAAAGTTACATCCCTATATTACCAAAGAAATTTAATGCATTATCGTCTATGGGATGCGATGAGATAGTGTTTGTATCAGACCTGGTTGCCCCCAAATTTTGATTAAGTGATAAGAAATTGTACATTGGACCTTGATCAAAAACCGTTGGGATATGCCAAAAAAAGGTGGCGTTGCAATGTATATCTAAAATCCCCTAATATCATTATCACCATCATAATACACACCAACGGAAGAATGAATTATTCAAATCATATATATATATATATATATATATATATATATATATATATATATATATATATATATATATATATATATATATATATATATATATCTTTCTTTTCATATTATTCGCCATTTCCCGCATTAGCGAGGTTGCGTTAAGAACAGAGGACTGGACCTTTGAGGGAATATCCTCACCTGGCCCCCTTCTCTGTCCCTTCTTTTGGAAAATAAAAAAAAACGAGAGGGGAGGATTTCCAGACCCCCGCTCCCTTCCCTTTTAGTCGCCTTCTACGACACGCAGGGAATACGTGGGAAGTATTCTTTCTCCCCTATCCCCAGGGATAATATATATATGATATATATATAATATATATATATATATATATATATATATATATATATATATATATATATATATATATATATATATATATATATATATATATGTATTGATTACATCCACAAGACGTAAGCGAAATTTATTATCACGATGGTTATCGTTCCAGCCACCATGATCTTACGACGCTCACAGCAGCCTCGGTTATCCAGCACTGACTTGCCCAAAAGCATTGGTAATGAGACGCTTCTTCCCAAGAATGACCCGCCCAGTTAAGAGTTGAGGAAGCCAGTGTTGCCACCACAGGCCGTGTCTGGTCGAAAAAAGATAGGCAAGGGACTAGCTCTTGTGAGCACACACTTTTTTAAAGACCAGCATTAATCATGCTGACTAATACTGGTTTGTACAAGTGTGCTCACATGAGCTCGTGGACCGTTGCTCATGAAGAAAAATGGTACGAAAAGTTAAATGGTAAATTCCTGTCAATGATTACTCATGTTGTATCTTTCTCACTCCTTCTGTTGTCTTTACTGTTCTCTCGCCAAGTGTGTCGATATATTGACCCTGGAGGGACCTGTTTTAAATGGTTCTCTCACTATTTTCCTGGTGATCAACTCCAGCCACAGTGTCATCATTACTTTATTTCATCTTTTTTTTTTTCGTGCATTTTTACGACACTTTCACGATTGACCAATGATCCTTTCTCTCCAGTTCATTTTCAAAGAGGTTACATATTCTGACGATCTCGGTCCTCTGTGGGACAAGAAGATAAACGTTCTGGGGCCATAAAACCGCAACGAGACGCGAGTAAACCTGCAGGAACGTCAGAAAATAGTAGTGTGGGTCGTGGCCAGCGGGTGAAAGACCTGTTCGCTGGGGCCATTGGGTTCGCTTATCTTGCTGGGCAACAACATGGTCGTAGCGGGTCGTTGTGGGGGGTCAGTAACGGGCGGACTGACGCGTCGATCACAAGAGGCTGGAGTGTGAGGGTGTGGGAGACGTTGGCTAATGTTTAGTAAGACGAGATATGAGAAACGGGAAAGGAAGAGGTGATGTAACTGGAAATGGAGATGGATGGAGAGGGTGGGGGGTAGAAATGAGTAAATCGGAGAATGATAAGAATGGAGACGAGTGAGAGCTTCGGGTAAACAGAAGAGGGCAGATGCGTTAAGTGAGAGTAGGTAGATATTCGAAGACGACGACGAGAAGGTATTGAGATAGGAGGTGATGATAAACTAAGGCAGAACGAAGGGGGATGAAGAGGATATAAAAGACGTAGGGGGAGATGAAGATAACTGAAGGGGAATGAGAATGATTTGCTTAGAACTTAAGGAGGTGTAAAGGCAAAAGAATGCTGAGCTAAAGGGAGGGAAAAGAAGGGGAGACTGAGAAGGAAGAGAAAGTGAAGACAGTGGGAAAGAGAAAAGGAAAACAAGGGAGACAGAAGGAAGAGGGGGAGATATAAGGGAGAACAATAAAGGATAACTCAAGTCGGGATGCTATGACCGCTGCTACCACAACTACAAACGCGCGCCACAACCACAGCCACTCTCCTGTCTCCTGCACAGCCACCACCACCATCACAAGTACCCCTACCACCACCACCACCACCACCACCCACTTCCTTCCTCCGTCCGGCATGACTGATGGCCAAAACGTCTAACTTTCCGCGGTGCAAACAATGGCTTTATTTAACTTCCCGGGAGCTGCTGGTGGGGCGTGGCCTGACTCGACATCTCTCTGACCCAAGTGGGATTCCCATGCGATCGCCTTCACACAGGAGAGAAGCCCCACCTGGTCATTTCACGAAGGATAGAAGCCCCACCCGGTCGCCTTCACACAGGAGAGAAGCCCCACCTGGTCATTTCACGAAGGATAGAAGCCTCACCTGGTCGCCTTCACAATGGAGAGGAACCCCAGTTTGTCGCCTTCACGAAGGAGAACAACCCCACCCAGCCGTCTTCATAAAGCCTCGCCATGTCTCCTTCATACAGGAAAGAAGCCCTACTCGGTCGTCTTCACACAGGCGAAAAGTCTCACACGGTCGTTTTCACACTGGAACGAAGTCCGAACTTCTCGTTTTCACACAGGAGAGAAGCCCCACCCCGTTTGTCTTCACACAGGAGAGAAGCCCCACCCGCTCGTCTTCACACAGGAGAGAAGCCCCACCCGCTCGTCTTCACACAGGAGAGAAGCCCCACCCGCTCATCTTCGCGCAGGAGAGAAGCCCCATCCGCTCATCTTCGCGCAGGAGAGAAGCCCCATCCGCTCGTCTTCACACGGGAGAGAAGCCCCACCCGCTCGTCTTCACACGGGAGAGAAGCCCCACCCGCTCGTCTTCACACAGGAGAGAAGCCCCACCCGCTCGTCTTCACACAGGAGAGAGCCCCATCCGCTCGTCTTCACACGGGAGAGAAGCCCCACCCGCTCGTCTTCACACGGGAGAGAAGCCCCACCCGCTCGTCTTCACACGGGAGAGAAGCCCCACCCGCTCGTCTTCACACAGGAGAGAAGCCCCACCCACTCGTCATCGCACAGGAGAGAAGCCCCACCCGTTCGTCTTCACACGGGAGAGAAGCCCCACCCGCTCGTCTTCACACAGGAGAGAAGCCCCACCCGCTCGTCTTCACACAGGAGAGAAGCCCCATCCGCTCGTCTTCACATAGGAGAGAAGCCCCACCCGTTCGTCTTCACACGGGAGAGAAGCCCCACCTGCTCGTCTTCGCACAGGAGAAAAGCCCCACCCGCTCGTCTTCACACAGAAGAGAAACCCCACCCGCTCGTCTTCACACAGGAGAGAAAGCCCATCCGCTCGTCATCACACAATAGAAAAGCCCCGCCTACTCGTCTTCACACAAGAGAGAAACCCCACTCGCTCGTCTTTACACCGGAGGGATGCCCCACCTGCTCGTTTTCACACAAGATAGAAGCCCCACTCGCTCATCTTCGCACAGGAGAGTTGCTTTCGTGTAAGAAAGATGTCCTACCTGGAACTTCTGGGTCACTTTGTCACCTTTCATGTTCTTCCATAACTTCCCAAACATCAAAAAAAGAGTTCGTGATATAAGAAAAGAGCCGTGAGATAAGGGAGAGAGAAAAAAAGCGAGGGATAACCCATTACGATGAAGAGGCAGGATTTAGACTCGTTCCCATGCGTCTGTCTGGCCAACGGAGGTAAATTAACGACTGTATTATGTTTGATCAAGGTTAGGAAACACCCTCAAACGTGGAATCCCACGACCTAAATCGTCGCCCCGTTAGGATGTTTCGGGAATCTGGTGATTAGCATCGAGGTTACAGATGTGAGAGTACATTAAGTTCTCACGTAGAGAGAACCTGCTTTTGTGCACATAATCTGTGTGTGTGTGTGTGTGTGTGTGTGTGTGTGTGTGTGTGTATGTGTGTGTGTGGGGGGGGAGGGTGTGTGTGCGTGTACAGGAAGTTTTATTTCCTGTACGTGGAATGTCATGAGCATCTGATGGATTGGCAGGGATCAAGGTATGTCTGGGGAGTCAGTCACAACCCATCCTGTGTGTGCAGTTCATGTCAGAGGGCAGGGCCAGGCTGTATGGGGTCGTGACCTTAGAACACTGACCATGTTGATTTGACCTTTAATGACTTGTCTTGGAAGCTTCATTTGAACAACTGGACCTTGCTATTAAGTTTAAGCATGATTGAGAACTTTCCAAAAGGTTATTCAATGCTTGATAAGCTTTTAAGATCATATACAGATAATACATGTCATTTTCAAGGTAACTCAATTTGGAAAATTTAATGGCATTGATTTTCATCATCAGGATACTTCTATTACAGTCAAATATAACAGACTTTGTTTTGAAAATTTGAAATGATAGATTATGGGTTGAAATTCTGATACAGATTACGGTTGAACATTTCAAGTGGATTAGGATTTGAGAGTTTTAGATAACTTAGGATCAACTTGAAATTGAACTGATTCTAAATCAGTCGAAGATCATCTATATCAGGAACGATTGGCTTGAAGTTCATCTGGATATAAGATTGATCTTAATTCAAGTTTTAGAGATGATTTCAAACGAGAACAAATCTTTCAAAAGGTTTTAGTTCTGATGACCTTAAACTTCAGTGGGATATAAGTCAGGAATAGCTCTCAGTTAGATGGAATCTAATCATATCCTTTTTACATTAGTAACTTCTTTTCCTTCATCGCTTATTGTTACACTTCTTCCCTCGCTCCCTGTTATTGTTAACGCTCTCTGTTGATTCTCTCTCTATTTTTGTTTAACACATTCGTTTCCCATGGTGACTTCAGCTGTTGTTTGAAGACTTTCTTTGTACAAGTCTGTTGTTTCCGTGTATCTCGTAATTCTGTTTTTCTCTCTTGGCTTCTTTTCATGCTCCTTCTCCTTATTCTTCTCCTCCTCCTATTCCTTAATTTGCCGGACGGATTGACATCAAAACTTTATTATGTACATACGATAAGAGAAAATAATAATTGAAAGGAAGCAAGGAATTTTTCGAATGAATTCGATAAGCACACACACACACACACACACACACACACACACACACACACGTACTCACTCTACAGAACTTATGAACATCTATAGTAGTGAGCCTGGAACCTCCTTCAGCCGAGGGAGGAGGCGAGACGCGACACACTATACCCACTTGGCTACCAGACTACAAGAAACGAACTCGGTGCAACGCTGCTTCTGGTTACCAGTGTTTAGGAACTGACCTCATGGAGATCCACGTTGCCTCCATGTCGGACGATTAGATATTCTATGAGCCGAATAGCCGGTTCCTTCCTTATAGCTTTGTCAAGATCTTAGGCTCATCTTATTGATAGCATCTTCCCGTTTGGGCCTGTCCTTCCACTGATGAAAACTGTATATATATATATATATATATATATATATATATATATATATATATATATATCACGAAAGACAACAATAAAATCTTATCGGATGTAAACGGACAGACAGTCACCAAATCTTCTCACATGTGAATCGTAAACCTCACGAAAGGTCATCACGAAATGTTTATAATACTCATCATCCGGCCGCTCATCACAGATCAGCACCTCATGAGGATGAGTGAACTTGACCTCGCCGTTACAGGCATACGGAAGGGAAGGAAAGGTGACCCCACATTACTCAATGACCTGGAGGCGTCTGATCCCTAAGGAGTTCTCACATCTGTGACCCTTCGAGATTCTATTATTTAATCTTATTACCAAAACGATTAATCACAGTTTATATAATTGGAGTAGACAAGAGCCGTTGCTCTGTTAGGTTACGAGATCAAAAAAGAGAACCGCGAATATATTTACATATTTATATAAACATAAATCGTCGAAACATCGCGAAACATTAGAGTATGATACGTTTGGCAATTTTCTACACATGTGGTGATTACTGACAACTACCACTTAAAGGCTTCTTGTGGGACGAGGGGGTCATCCACGGTCGACTGACAAGCCGCTGACCTCATAGTTTCAAACATTCATGGCTGTTTTTTTTTTCCTCTGTGACAAATTACGATTTTTAGAGAATAGGCAAACGTAGTTTGTGAGAGAGTTACTGAAGAACAAACCAAATAAGTTAAGACAGACGAGGATGAGACAGGATACAGTCAAAAGATAAACCCATCTCAACCCTGGTTGAGATGGGTTTATCTATCATCTATGTATTATGTATTTATCTATTATTTATCTATTATTTATGTATTATGTATTTATCTATTATTTATCTATTATTTATGTATTATGGTTTATTTATGTATTACGTTTCTCAACCCTGTTACCCTTTCTTCTCGCTATCTCAAGAGAAGAAAAATTAGCTTATGCTAGTAGAAAAGCAATATTTAAATCTAAAGATATTCCTTCTCTTGTCCATGGGATTCATGTGATGCCACGACCAAGGGTAAAAGACTACGATGGCTGCGTGATCTCTCTCTCTCTTCCACGTGAAAAGACATAAAAGGAAAATTAGTCCAAATTTAGACGAAAGGCGAAGAAATGTCGCTACTTACGATCTCTCATCTAACAAGCGAAGATAGTTTCTTGCCTCTTCAGGTGGCTAGTTAGTGTCAAAGGTCGCGAGGCGACCTGTGAAGGGACCCTCCTCAGTTGCAGGCAGTGCTAACCCTCAGCCCACACAAGGAGCCATTCATATTTCATTGTTTGCAGTTCCCATCCTTAAAGTCATTGTCGAAGATCATCGTCTTAAATCACACAGAACAGTGCAAACAGTGACGAGCAGAGTGGGGTATGTGTAAGTCGCTAAAGGCAGGTTACTCACTGGTTTCTTTTATGCAAGTCGACCTAAAGTATACTGTTGCTTAGCTCTGAGATGACCCTCACACCCTCTCACTCTCAGCTGCAGTCGCTATCCTTAGCGAGAGACGCGGGAGAAAAGAACCCTCTGGTTTGTTTAGCGGTTCGATCCTTGGCTATCATCTACAAGGCGCAGGTCCAGTTCAACCACAGAGACGTCAGCGCAGTTGGGTGTACAGTGGGGTTAGATGGGGTGTTGGGAGTGGCGGCTGGGAATGGATTATGGGGGGGGGGGGGCGGTTTTTGTTGTTGGAGGGTGAAGATGGAAGAAAAAAAGGAAGATAAACCATGAAGGCAGCTTAAGTCCTTTAGAACAAGAGGCCACGTAGGCCAGTCCTACAGGAGATGAGGCCCAGCTTAAGGCATTTAGAAGACAGTGAAAGGGGATCCAACAGCACCTTTAAGTCGATTGAAAAAAAAAGATAAAGAATTCAAGAATTACTCGTTCTAGCATTACGGTAACATTTCCGGCAGAAGATTCTCAGTGCACTTCCCTGTGAAGCAGCGTTCCTAGCCAGACGATGTAATCTTACGGGACCTTTGAGCCAACGTCCGAATTAAGATATTATCTCTGAACTTACATACCTATCTATCTATCTCTCTATCTATTCCGAGTTCCATCGAGTTTATTCACGTGTTGCCGTGAGCTTGTGTGTGTGTGTGTGTGTGTGTGTGTGTGTGTGTGTGTGTGTGTAGGACCCGTAAATGTTTCCATGACTTAGGTCTTGTTGTGAAAGCCGCGGGTTTTACTGTGAGAACATTGAGGTCAGATCGTTAAACGTCTGTGATACTAATTAGCGTTTGATTAGTGTGTGATTTTCTGTGATTAGAGTGTGATTAGTCTTTGCATTGTGTGTAATTAGTATTTGATTTTATTTCGATCAGTGTTTGGTGTTTGTTAATCATTTGATTAATTTCCGACTGGTGTTTAATTAGTGTCTGGAAAGCATCACCGGTCCACATACTGCATTATAACACGTCCCTCTGGATTCTAGTACTAGAGATAAAACAAGTAGGCACAAATGTTGGGGCTTTGGTGCCATTGTCATCATGTCCCTCCCATCTCATAACTCCAAGGCTCAGGTTATTGAGGACTGATATCTTACAGCAGCCTTGAATCAGAGGTGCCACTTCCCCAGTTACGCCAACACCCTTGGCCCGGCTAGCTGAGGGTTTCTCCCTTTAGTATCCAGTGGCCTGCGACACTTGGGTGTTGCTTCCCTCGTTAACTAAGGCCACAGCAGATTAAGGCTGGTATTTGACAACATTTACAGACAAAGAGACGTTCTGCCTAACCCGTAGTGACAACACCTAGGACCCTCGCTTGGCTTTGGTTGGCACTCTGCAACACCCAAGAGCTTGTCGTAGTCCAATTCTGCCTGCGTCCCATGCTAAACCCCGGCTGGCTGAGGTTTGGCCCTTGACCGATGGGACTAAACAGTCGTGAGAGGGTCAGGTGTTGTCTCTGGCCTTAGGGTCAGTCTTACAAACGTCCTCAGCCACAGTTTTTTCAATGACGTGTTTCTCTTCAAAACATCTGGATGAAAATCATTGTTGGTGGCGGCTTTTAAGCAATGTGTTTAGAGTGATGATGTGTGAGTTCATTTGTGATTCAACTTTGTTTGCCGCCTTGGATAGCTTTCACTTTGTTCCCGTATAGTCATTTCAAGTCTAAGAGTTTGGCTAATTATCTTGTATTGCATCTTCTTCTTCCTTTTTCTTCTTCTTTTCACCTTGTCATACTCCTTCCCCACTCACCTCTCACTTTCTTTCATTGTTTCACTTTCTTAATCATCTTCAGATAGCCTTCACGTTTCTCCACGTCCCTTGTGTTTCTCACCATCATTTTTCCCATAAACATTATTTCATCCATCCTTCTTTCCTTCTATTATATCTTCGTAATACCTCTCTTTATCATCTCCAAAGCATTCATTTCTCCCACAAACTCCTCCTCACTAACCCATCTCTCCCTCAACGTCTCCTTTACATCCTTTACCACACGTCTCAACCTCCTCTTTATCTTTCCTCAGACACCATCTCCCCAAAACTACCTAACCATACTACTCCGTCCCTCGCATCCCATACACTAATGATAGACTAATACGTCTATCACGCCGTCCTTGATTATGCATACAGTTAAGTCAGGAGGAGGTGGAGGAGGAGGTGGAGGAGGAGGAAGTGAAAAAGGAGGAGGAGGAGGAGGAAGGGGGAGACGAGGAGGAAGTGGAGGAGGAGGAGGAGGAGGAGGAGGCGGATTATCATATCCACCAAGTCCTCACCATCACAGCCACGGAGGAGAGTCGTGTCTTGCTGTTACGGTCTACAGTTTACAGTCTCCCACACCAGTTATAACGTACGACCATGGTCTACAGTCGCCGCTTACTGTTACAGGGAACAGTTATGGTGCTCAGACAGAGCTGGCTATTGCTTTTTTTCTTGCAATTTTGGTCTATAGTTAGGGATTATAGCAGTTTTCTATAAACAATCTTTGTTTGTCATTCTGTCTGTCTGTCTCTCAGTCTATCTGTCGGTCTGTCTGTCTGTCTGTTGATATGTTTTAGGATAAATACTCCGCATTTATTATGACCCAGTTCATCAACTTCTTCAACAGGATGAAAATGATAGAAACTGCGTTCAAGTTAATGAATCTAATGATGCTCCTTAATCACCAGTTTTAATTGACGTATATATCCCCTGCTCTCTGACCTAGTAACAGACATCCGACTTACGTTCATCGCACGAGATTTAGCGTTCATTAACTGTTATCTTAATTACAAGTATCCTTCATTATGGTAGAAAGGGTTTAATTAGACGACAGCCGTTGAGAACCATTGGTAATGACCCGACTTTCTTCCGTAATGCCTGGGGTCGCTGTAGCCAGCCAGGACTAAGTTGATCAACTCGTAGAAGCATTTGCTGTACTGGGCTAATGGAAGGATGAAGGTCATCAATAAGTCAGGTGATCGATCGAGGGTTAGGTCATCAAGATTAGGTTATTGATGGGATATGTCATCAATGGTCTGTTACCGAGACAGTCAGGTCAGTGACAGACTAGGTCACTGAAGTGGCATGACGTCGTACGGTTTGTCATACAAAGAGTTAAAGTCAATCAAAGGTCAAGTCACTGGCGAGTCACACTATAAACGGTTAGGTCATTTAATGTCAGGTCATCAAGAGTCATTAAGCGTTTGGTCATATTGGGGGTCATTTACCGTTAACGAAACCGTTTAAGGTCAAATCATGAAGGACATATTCTTTATAAGACAGGTCGTCAAAAACGTTGGGAAAGAAGGCATTAAGAGAGAGAGAGAGAGAGAGAGAGAGAGAGAGAGAGAGAGAGAGAGAGAGAGAGAGAGAGAATGTAATTTAGGAGAGAAAAAAGGCGAATGAAGAGCGAGAGGGGTAAGAGGAGATGGAACAACACAGATGATGATAAGCCAGAAAATCCGAGAGAGAACAAAAGACAATAAGTAACACAATCCTATACTGAGCGTTGAATCTCAGTGCAAATATTGTGGAAATTATTTTGCATGAATGTTCCCTGTGTATGCCATGGGGGAATGCCCTGTCTATCTCTCCCTGAGGATATTAACTGAGGATACTATAAGAAGACACTAGTAGCTAGTTAGGTGATGTTACACTCACAGGTTAACCCTGTTTACTCGCGCATCTCGTGTGTATTTGCATACTCGAAAACAAATGCACCAGAAAATGTTCGCGCTGTCCTTTTTTTTTTTTTTTGCGCTTTTTATGCACCACTAATGAAGCAGATCGATAGAAGAATGTTTTCCCAATAAAAAAGATATTCAAAGATTGTTTTTCACCTTCTGTGCTCGGCAGACTAATTCTATAAGGTGGATGGATGAGTTACGGTTGACAGGTACAGCGTACACACTCACAAACTTCTCTTCAATCTTACAAATGAATGTCATTCCATGCATTTTATTTTTCGATTTAATACGTTTTCTGTTCTCTTATCTCTAGGTGATTTCATGGAACATTTGAGCATGATTATCTGAGAGCAAGTTAGACCTAGATTCCTTTAAGTTTATATTAGCGTAAGACCTTCATATCAGTTGCATCATCTCAGTTCAACAGCTGTGGCTCATGATACGTATTAGTACAGAATTCAGCGTTTTATCGTAATTTACATTCTTGTTTTGGGTGAATTCGGATGATTTTCTGTTACTAGAATGTAGTCTACATTCTCTATTTTCATGGGTTTAACCTGACACAACCTCTGTTACTTTGGGGTCGTAAATGTCTCGCATGAGACAGGGTGAGGTGGGGGTCATCTGCAAGTCTACCCTCCTGGGTATCAGATCTCCTGACCTCATACATGAGGAAGCGAAGAGAAGGTCACTCACCTACCCCGCCCCACCCCACCAAATCAGGGCCGTAGACCTCCCGAGGTGAGGTGCGGGGGTTCGTCAACTGCTTGGCCACCAGCTAGAGCTACTTCACCTCTGTCAACCTTCCATAAACGTGATCACGAACATTCCCCCGCTAACGAGGGCGACTCTCCACTCGTCGTCCTGTTTAACCCCACGTCCCAGGTAGTGTAATTACGTCCACATGCTACCACCTGGGTCAACAAGACCTGCCCCGCTCAGTACACAGCGAATGGAGGAGGCTCCCTCCTCCATCTGCAGGCCGGCTGACGAGTCATGTCTCGAGGTACAACAACCTGGCAGGTCGACTTTCTCGGCTGGTTAAACGTCCGTCGGACCTTTCCCAGGCTGGTCCTCCTCCAGCGTCACCATGACAAGACTCTTCGCCTCTCACGACGCGAGGTTAAAGTCGATCATGGGCGACCCCTCGACTCGCACACTCACCTGAGGAGCAAGAAATTAAACATTCGTCAAAAATCGTCCTCGGGGAAACTGTTTTGGTTACAGTATTTTATGATTTCATAATATGGAGATCACTTAAAGTCAAGGGCGCGTCTAACGTGAATGTATCTTTGGTCTGATTCCCACTCTTCAAGTCCTGAGGCCACAAGCGTGATTAGAACGTCATTAGTTGCCTCAAAGTTTTGATGGGGATCTCAACAGTCTCCAACGAACAGAAAGGAGTCATTCACAGTGCCTCTATGAAGCATTACAGTGCAAGAAAAATACATCTCTAAGGCTGTTCCTCTCCCTCAATACTAGGGCATTCACTTCTCACGACTCGAGGGAGTTGAGGGTCCTTCGTATGCTGATTGAAAGTGGCAATGAGTCATCATCGAGGAGGTGGTGATCCAGACAGCTATTCTTATTTCTGATCTATTTATCCGGTCATCGCTGCCACTGACCATCACTCGCCAGGGACTCGACCATCAAAATACGACTCCTGACCGTTCCCGTCAAGCCCTGTTAGCCACGCTCTCCCTGAAGCTTTCCCAAGCTTTCCTGTCATTCAGATATTTGCCCGTGTGGAGCTTTCCCTCCCCACGATGCCCCAGAAACCTTTCATTCTATTGATAATCATGAAATGCTCTGTGCTTCAATAATCTTTGAGATCTGTCTTCAAAGAGAAGCTTCGAGACGCTGTCACCAAGCCTCCTTCCTTCGCCCTCTCTTCATGTTACAATTCCTCATTTGAATATTGGTAGAAAATGACAAAACGTAACGAACGAGTTCTACAGAGAGTCACAGAATGCGTCGCACTCCCGCACAGGGAACAGTGGTAAGTCGGGGAACAAAACTCGACCCTGTGATCTCGTGTTATGAAGGGCATTTACTGGAATTCCGTCTGGTCCTGGTGCTGAGTTCTTGAGTGGATCGATTGTTTTACTGATGTCATTTTCTGTTATCTCAACTTACGAATGTTTGGTGTTGAGAAGTGTGAGCTCATGAGTGGGAGGAATCTTACAATAGAGTTGCAGTGTCGTGAAAAAAGACAAAAAGAGAACATTTTCCCGATACAGAGGCGATCGGTAATACTGTGGAGTAAATTGTTTGGAAACAGGAACGTAGAGATTTCGATTGCTGTCACAAAAGTTCCAAAGCTGCAAAGGGAGCTTAAAGTAATAGACAGAAGTCAAGGTAGAATAAGACAGTGGGTTGTGGGGGGTGGTTGGGATTATAACGAGATAACTAGAACTTTGGTTTAGTAATGAGTGAGAAGAAGAAGAAAGAGAGAGAGTCACCAAACGTTTCACCAGTGATTTTTTAGGGCTACAAGCGGTAGGCAAGCGACAGCCATGCTGGGGAGCAAATGCAATAAACCCTCAGGAGAGATTGTGAGGACTGGGTTCTAATACTCAGATATAACGTGAAGGGTATAGGTAAGCAGAGAGAGAGAGAGAGAGAGAGAGAGAGTCATTCCGTTACCAAAAGAGATGCTTCAGGCTTTGGTAAACAAGGGGTGTAGTGCTGGGATGTAAAGGAGTAAGCAGTTACTGCACTCCGTCCAGTATCAAGTGATATTTTCTTTTTCTAATTCTTAGAATATATATATATATATATATATATATATATATATATATATATATATATATATATATATATATATATATATATATATATATAATAGCGTTTCGGGGCTCCTCATCTGGGTTCAAGGCCTTCTCTTTGGGTGTGAGACGTCAACACTTCCCTTCTTCTTTGGTAGGTCATACAGTTATCAAGATCCCCAGTTTACAAATGCCCCGGTGAGCAGTACGACAAACAGGTCTCAATGGAAGATGCTCAGGTTAATGTCAAAGAGGTCCGGACCAGTGACCAGCTGGTCTCACAAAACAAATAGCTTAACTGCTCCCTGTATCACATGAACTGTCAAGTGTTTCTGGCTGTATAGAGAGATTCTTCTTTTCTTTTTTACTTCCTCGGGTGTGAGCCTCACAGGTACCTCAGGCCAGCCACTGTCTCGTTCTAGGTGTAGTCATTGGACTTTGAAGGAAAGCTAACGCGTATTGTGAAATGAATTGCTTCTGAAGGAATACGAGTTTATACCTGTGTGTGTATATATATATATATATATATATATATATATATATATATATATATATATATATATATATATATATATATATATATATATATATTTCTTTCTTTCTTTCGTACTATTCGCCATTTCCCACATTAGCGAGGTAGCGTTAAGAACAGAGGACTGGGCCTTTGAGGAAATATCCTCACCTGGCCCCCTTCTCTGTTCCTTCTTTTGAAAAAAAAAAAAAAAAAAAAAAAAATACATATATGTATCTAAACACACACACACACACACACACACACACACACACACACTGATAGAGCCTTACGAGTTCACAACTCCCTCTCCTTTCTGTACAAATAGACATTTAGAAACAGGTAAACAGACACAAATATTCAATATCGTAAAAGTAATCCTCATTAACAAAACATCAAGTGATAGAGAACTATAGATGATTACTTACAGTGTGTCAAAACAGCTAATCAGAACTCAAGGGCTAGATAAAAACGCGTTCTCACTGGCCCATGACGACTAATAGCACAAGGAGGTTATCAGACTCATTAGGCAAATCTCGCCATTTTTGGACTGGCAAACAAACTTTCAAGCTAAAGATTCTTGTTCTTGTTTTGTGGGGGATCTGAGTTACGAGTTAATTACATTCATTAGATGAATTTGCGTGATTATCTGTTTGTACTGTACGGAGAGGGCATTTCAAGATGTGTGCGCATGAAATAAATTAGATGAATAAACGAATAACGGTTTATTGGATGTAGGTAGCCATTTGGCTGAAGTTACACCGTTGAGGTAGTACAGATATTATAGAACTGGAAGGTCATGATAGGTACTAGTTATCTAATCATACAAGAGCTTAAGATTAAGGTGAGCTGAATATTTCCACACACCTTGGATAAGCATGTGTGTGTGTGTGTGTGTGTGTGTGTGTGTGTGTGTGTGTGTGCTACGCGTATATCTTCAGACTGTTTTTCTTTTGCTTTTCGGTATGTCATGCGCATGTCTCTCCCTTGCTTTTGCATTAACAACACACGTGTGAAAAGTATCCCTCGCTTCAGTGGGACAAAAATCCCCAGCTGTTGTATGCTATGGAAACCAGCGGTATGGACTCCCTTCAAAGGGACCAACAACCAACCATTCGATGGTTCTGAGCCACCTCACCACCGTTCACTATCGTGACCACGAACTCATCCCGACCGCACTCTCTAATCTAGAAGTGTGTGACCACACACTCTCTCACGCAGGTATGTGGAGGAGACGGTGATATAATAGACTGAATCTTGTATGGACTGCATGATCTTCCGTGCCAGAAAGTCAACACTGTGTACAGTCGGATTAGGAGGAGGAGGAGGAAGAGGAGGAGGAGGCTGAGCAGGTTGTGAGGGCGTAAGTCCCGTAATATCTAGCGTCGTGTCGAGGGAACGAGTCTACATTGTTACCTCACTTGCCACAGTTAAACTGAGGTTAGACTGAGGTTAAATAGGGAGTTTAGACTGAGTGGAGGAGAATGAGGGCTAAGAATTTCAAGTCTCCTCGTTATTTCCAAGGTGAAATAATCTTGAAAAGACCTATCGTGTGGGTCTGGCGGCCCCATGATCATGCATATTAGACAGATGAAGCAAACCAGGTTCCAGATGGTGCGTGGTGCCATTTGTCATTTCTCTGTCGTGAGCTAAAAAAGAGACAGTAAATAATCACTTAAAGAAAGCCACTTGGGTTTGAAGTAAGGACATGAAATCAGTTCGAAGAATCACAAAGAAGCTCATATAGAATGAGTAAGCTGTTTGAATTTGAATTAACCTCAAAGATCCGTAGAAGCGAAACTTAGAAGACCGCTACGTCCACACGCTCTATTGACATGCATGAGGGTAACGCTGCCAGTCGGGCCCAAACATACCCTCCACTTGTTCATACTTCCACAATTTCCTTCGCTGAGCAAACTCAGACAATCATGAACGCACAGTGGATTGCATAGTTCATTCTGCATCTTCACTCCAAGTGAACAAACCAAAATCACGGAAAATAGGTTTGAATACGTTCAGAATTACATTTATAAAATCTTAGGGATGCTATCTTTTCACGTAGCGGTCGTGACTGAGAGATGAGGTGATGTTTTAGAAAGTTACAATAACACACTTATTCAACGAAGAAAATGAATACCAGAACAGTAAGGACTAATCAAATTACTTGTCGTATTTGCATATGAGAATCATTCTCAGCCAGAAGTTGATGCTGAGCCTTAAGGCATCACGAACGTAAACTACAGAATACTCGAACTGACAGACCGAGGTTGTTCTCTCGTCTTGAAGATATAAAAGATAAAATCTAAAATAATAGGATAGAAAAGTTATAAATCTTTCTCGTATTTGCACAGATTATTGACAGTACCTCATTTAACTTTGGCTATTTTTACTGCCGTTGTGCAAGTCTATGTGACTAGTTAGTCACATTGTACAGATGTTTAATTAATCCATGGGAGTTCATGGGAAGCACAGACAACAGAAGACTTGATGGTCCTTGGCGAGCTTATCGGCTAAAGGTTCATGGGAAGGACAGGTAACATATGATATTATGGTCTACGGAGAGGTTATCGGCGAGGGAAAAATACATGGGATACACAGGTAACATAATACCTGATTTGTTTATTCTGAAGGACATTAGAAGGATGCGAAATTGCTGAAATATATAAATAGAGAGAGGAAAGTCAAGCAGAAGGGCTCCAATTGTTTTATTTGTACGTATGATTCGTTGAAACTTTACTAAAAGTCTATAATTTTACAATTAAGTTTCATTCCACATGATTGACAGCTTAAATGATGACAGCTGATCTCTTCACTGAGCTTGCTCATCTCATGTCGTTCTGTTTGCAAGACAGAGGTTAACTGTCGTTGAATTATGTATGAACCTTCCATAAACTCCGTGCGCGAAGTGCTATTTCCTTGTGTATTTGAATTGTTTAAGGTGTTATGCATTTTCTCACATACGATACAATGAGGTGAAAGTCTAATATTGTGTATGTGTATGCCCATCGAACCTCTGAAAACAGATATGAGGTCCTGTCAAGTGTTTTTACATATTTCTTTACTAACTACAATGGTAACAGGTGTAAGGTAGGCTTTCGTGTAGAAGGAATGTGGTCGTTGTTGTTCTGTAAGGAATGGTAGCATGTGGATGGTGGTGTATGTGTACTCGATAAAATCTCAAAGCCCAGTATAACTAGGAACCGATGAATGAGATGAACCAACAAGTTATGATTAGGGAGTAAAATAATATAGTCTTAAATCTAACTTTCTGATTTGCTTTTGTTTTGCTCCGTATTTTTTTTTTTTTTTATAGTGTTTCTCTCATGGTCTCAAACTTTAACCCACTTGCCCTACGTCGCTGTGTTGGTTCTCTTTCCCTTTTCTATAGATATTATTCCATTTTCTGCTCTCATGACCAAGCTGCTTTATTACCATAACGAACGTCACTATAACTCATTCTGTTATGAGTGACTGAAGGTACAATAACTGTTTGTCACTTATTGTAACGCACGAAGACTCCTCTTAGGAGTGGCACGTCATACATCATATGTTACGAACCATTAGTTGTTGGTGGTGACAACCTGCTCTCCCAGACGCATGGTTCTCACGACAGACAGCTCCCTCCTCCTTCTTGCTCTTCTCCGAACACAGACCTCGAACTTCCAGCGAACCTAATTCTTACAGTAATGTATTCTAAATCCTACAGTAGTTACGTAAATGCTGCAGTGATGTAAAATGTAATTAGGAATAAGATCTAGTTTAAAGGTCAGAATGAACTTGACTTTCAAAGTCTTGGTTCGAGTATGGATGCGGTGGAAATGGTAATATACAGAGCAGGTCCCTCTTGTATTATTGAATCTGATTTTTCATTGGAACTCGGTTTCATTACGCAAGAAATTAAATGTATTCATATTTCACGTCGGAGGAAACTTTCTAATTTTCGTTTTTCTTTTTCCGTTATATTCATCATTATTTTTAATATGTACGTGAAAATTTCCTATTCAAACATTTTCTTACCGAAAATGGAACCACTTATCTATATTATCTTTTTTTTCTTCCAAAATGAAAGCAAAGAAGAAAAAACAACAGATGGTCTTAAACTATATTGCATACAGAAATGTTTTCGGTTCAACACCTTGCAGATTAGAAAAACGTACATAACATTACCATCTGTGGCCAACGGCGTCCGTAACGTCGAACACCACGTTTGGGTCCTCCACTTCTTGAGCCTTGATGCCAGCTGGTAAAGAGTTAATGCCTATTTGCAGTCCTCTCATAACGGTTCCCCAGCACTCGCCCCAACATCACGCGTCAGCAACGCCAACACCCACCCTCTCCTACACCACTAACCCATTTTCCTCTCGGCCACGGGGATGTGTTGTGGAGTGTGAAGAACACAATTTGTGGAGTTCCCCGGAGATTGACACCTGCGTGGCGTCTCATACAGCACTCATCAGGAGATTCCGTTCCTACTTTCGATTTGCTGATGACAATTACGAGATTGCCTCGGTTGGCAACTTTTGATCTCTCACGTTCGCGCGGTGTTGTTTATTACGTTTGGGAGTTTATCTGGTGAAGATCGTCGCCTCCTTACCTCTGAAGATTTAGACGTACGGTATCGAAGTAATTGCTATGTGGCCTTTAAGGGGTCAGAGACAGTCATTTCGATGCCACATCATCAGTGATCATGTGGAGTTAACCATGAGACATATGTCTCTTGATTTTCTCTTAAGGAGAGTTTATCTCTCGACCATGGAAGCAACGGGTCTCGTGATCGATAAGCTGATCCACGGTGCCTATCGCTTACAGGGTGACAGTCAACTGGTACCTTCGTTCTGTAAAGCCAGTTCTCTGCTAATCACCTGGCAGAAAGTGTCATACCGTAACCATGGTAAACAGTCTTATGACCACAGTAATTTGATCCTTTTAGCAAACAATCGGGTAGAAAGCGTCCCCATGTAAACCATGGTAACAGCTGTCGCGTGTCAGAGGCTTCGGAACAATCGCTTAGGCCATCACCTATCTGTTCATTCTATGCTCGGGTGTTCCTTTAGGCCTACTGGCCGCCTTCTTTGAGGCGGTAGCGACGGGTCATGGCGCGACTAATTGCCAAACATGGAGGAGGTCATAGATGAACGCCGTCCGTGACACTGGCAGGAGTGTGTGTGTGTATGTGTGTGTGTGTGTGTGTGTGTGTGTGTGTGTGTGTGTGTGTGTGTGTGTGTGACTCTTCGCTTAACCACTTGTTGGATAATCTTCCTGGTCTAATTTGTTCCCAATTATGAGCAAACGAGTCATTAAGAATTTGATGGTTGACAGTTCTTCGTTACATTGTTGGTGTTCCTGGATCTGAGACTCTTTGTGGCTTCCGTGGATTCAGGAAGGAGTTTGAGGTTTAGCTAAATGATAACCTCTCGGGTGGTTAATGGTTTGATGGCTCCTGTGATCATAAACACCAATTTTTCTATTTAACATATATAAAAAACTGTTTGCAAATTATTTGATATACCAGAGAATATTATTCTTAACGTTTTTGTATGTTTTTCTATAATTGCATAATCGAAAAGCTAGCGAAAACTTAGAGTATTATTTTTTAAATTGTATTTACTTTAAGTTTCTCTAAAAATAAAAATTTTATTTCAAGACAATGATGGCCAGCCAGAAATACAAACATTTTGATGTATTCTTTTGGATTATCAGGTAAATAACGGCAATAATAGCAATTTAGATTTCTATTTTAGGGGTAACTATTTTATTTCATTTTCTCCATTGGAAATGTCGCATCCTTTTTCATTAAACCAGAAGTTGAAATGAATCTGGGTATATGGAAATGATGAATTATATCCAAAACAAAAAAAATTGTACTTTATTTATGGTTCGAAAAGGTATAACCACTTATTTTTACATTTGAAATATAAATACGGATGTAAAGAAAACGCTACTTTACAGCGATTTTGCGGTACGGCTCTCCGGGATGAATTGACTTATTTCGTGTCACGGTTACGGAATTGAATGAAATGAACAATTGTGATCCTATATATGGAGTATGGTTTAAAGAATTGCAGACGGGAATTTGTAGAAAATAAGGAATTGCACCAAGTGGACATAAGTTAAATGAGGAGTGTGAGTGAATAGCTGTACTGGTGCCTGAATATGATAAATCGGTAAGGTCTTATGTGCTAAAGTTCACGAAAATATGTTTTGGAGAATTGGTCTAGTGTAAGAATTACTGTAAAGAGAGAGAGAGAGAGAGAGAGAGAGAGAGAGAGAGAGAGAGAGAGAGAGAGAGAGGAAAATGATGAGAAAAGATATGATACTGTAACTTCAATTTCCGTCCCGATCTTGTCGCTGAGGATTCACAAGAGAGAGAGAGAGAGAGAGAGAGAGAGAGAGAGAGAGAGAGAGAGAGAGAGAGAGAGAGAGAGAGAGAGAGAGACGAACTGGTGCAGACTCGTTCCTCGTGTTGTGAACTACTAACTGGTGATCGTGTTTCGTCTCCCTGAGGGCAACGACTGTACAGGGGCCTGTCATTACGGGAGTCATTATTGAGTTATCATATCACAGAGGAGAGATTTAGGAGAGAAAGAGACCATTATAGGATGGTTCAGATATCTGCTGTGATGCCACCTGTTTGGAGAAATTATAGTGCCAGTGCGGAGATCCTCTTCCCCATGAGGTTTGGGATCCAGGCATGAGGTTTCGCACCCTAGGGTGAGGTTTTGAAGTTGGGAGTGAGGTTTGGCACCTTGGAGTTTAGGTTTTAGATCCCATGGTAAGATCTGGGATTCTTGGAGTGAGGTTTGGGAACCAGTGGTGATATGTTGGACCCCGGAGGAAAGTTTATGACCTTTGTTTTTTCCTGTAGTACATTACAATTCCATTTTCTTTTATTTTTCATCTTATTTGCTCATCTTTTCCGGTCACAAATGATCTTTCACATCGTGATGCTCTCTCAGTTGTTTCCTCCGTCCCATTCCTTCCACCATTCTATTCATTTCGCACTTGTTCCTTCATCTGGCTCCTTTTTTTTATTTCCATCTCCCTCTTTATTCTCTACTTTTTTAATGTATCTACCCTTGGGGTGTACCAAGCCTCCTTGGTACCGTACCCAGATGGTACTTTAAGCCTCTTCTTTTTATATTGTAATCATCAATTACAAGCCTGAATGAGCCTCAGACCATATTTCAACCCCACATTAATATTCAGCTCGAAATATAGTCATTATACAGAGGTTTTCGAGCATTCTTTCAAAACTGTGATATAACACGATGAAACGCTTTTAGTCTTGAAACATAATCATGAAAAATATCTCTTAATGCTTCCTCGAGACGACAGACACCCGATAGACACGAAACGAATCAAGACACGATTTTCTCTCTTACCTTACCTGTGTTATGCACTACCAGGCGACACCTGTTGTAATCACCCTCCCATCATCTCACTTCCTCCCGGTACGCGCCTCTCTCCCTCGGTTTTGCATTCTAATTACCCCCCGTGATTGATGACACCCACACCCCCCCCCCCCTCCCTAATTAACCGAACGAACGGCATTATGTCGCATCAACATTTCCTGTCCTTGATCACTCCAGGGCAAAGGTCGAATTTAGAGAAGACCTCCAACAGTTGACCTTATTTATTGCTGGTAATCTTATATGTATGGTTCTGTGGGAACTTTGATTATGCTGTGTGTGTGTGTGTGTGTGTGTGTGTGTGCGCGGTTACTATTTTTGTGTTGCAGGGAGAAAGTTTTACACTCACGTTTCCGTTTGTCATAACCTGATATACAGGTACCGTGTTTCTACTCGTATGCTTGTAATTTTCTTGAAAAAAAAAAAAAAGATTTAATGTTACTCTCAGACATGAAAAAGTGGAAAAAATCATCACAGCTAATCCATGTGCACGAAATATGAGTCAGTAAAAAGTGTTTAAAGAAACATATCGGTCCAGTTCGCTCAGTTCATTACCGTAGTCAGATTTAATCAGCAGACATGACAAATATGTATAATCTGGCTGTGTTCTAGAATTATTCTGGGAACTTGAATGAGAATTGCTGCACCGGCGAAATTAAAGGAAGTTGAATTTAGAAGACCCCTAACAATCCTTTCTTTAAAAGGATTAACGTTAACATTAACAGGACCTCTGCTAATGATAACGGAACTAACGTCAGAACTAGATTAACGTCAGCTAACATAAGAAAATATAATGACTTACACAAACTCTTCTCTTCAAAAGACAGTTTGCAGGAGAAGTTTATATGTTTGGTGACTCTCTTAGACCTCAGCGGCGCACGCAAATATAGTGCGGGGTAACCAGAGGGCAAACACGCGCGTGTGCTGAATGTAAAGAGCAGGTGGGGGTGACGACATGGGACCCCGGCGGTATGAAGGCGGCTCCGAGTGTGCTACGAGCTGACACTGTGATGCACAGGGCGAGTGTGTGCATACCTGCAGTGGCGCATATGGAAGTGGGGTGGAGGGAGCTAACACACACACACACACACACACACACACACAGGTCCAGGGGAAGGCAACGAAAATAGCCCCAGAGTTAAGTGAGATGAACTAAAAGGGAAAGGTTACTGACCTAAAGATTTACCCACCGTGGAAGAGAGGAGAGTGAGAGATGACCTGACCATAACCTTTATGCTTTTGGTGAGGTTAACAATGAACCGTTCTTCCAGAAGGTGCAAAGAAACAGAACAACCAGAGGCTGTGGCATGACCTTAAAGAGAGAATGTTGACAACATACAGAAGTTTACAGACTTGTAAGATCAACAGAATTTTGAAGGTGGAGCCCCCACGCGTGGAGAACTCCCTCCCGTACAGTACAAATACGTAATTACAAACAAGTGATAAGTATACACACACACACAGACACACACACAGACACACACACAGACACACACACACACACACACAAGGAAATTTAAGTTGACAGGTTTCTTGAAAGAAAACTCTTTGGAACAGCATATCACTAGAAATGTACGTTGAAGGTTATTTGCTAGAGTGACTACTTACATCTGGGGAGACCAATTACCCATTGCTGGGATCATGTACTTGCTAAAGTTCATAATTGCCTGTTGGAGAAACCAATTTCGGCTTCAGCCCATTGGAGTTGTTGATTGCCTGTTGGAGTAGCCAGTTACCGTTTGAAACGACCTATTACCTATTCGAGTGACAGATTACCTATTGAAATGCGTAGTTAGTAGATGAATATACCAGTTACCAACTAGGATAACCAATTAGCAATTGGATTGGCCAGTTACCCATTTCAGTTGCAAATCACCTATCACTGTGGCCGGTTTTCATTTGAAACAATTAACCTGACCAATTACCAGTTACACTGGACAGTTACTTTGAGGAAATGCCCTTGTACGCACACGGTGAGGACAAACAGTTAACCTGACCAATTGCCAGTTACGCTGGACAGTTACTTCGAGGAGCTGCCCCTGTGTGGACGGCAGTGACCAATGTGGTCTTCCATAAGAATTACCTGATTGAGTCGCGTCTGTAAATAGTCCATAACGGGGCGATCCCATGCTGACTGCTGAGGCCAGTGGTGCTGGTGGTTGGGAAGGGGAGACACGCCAGCATGAGAGTGAGGGAGGTGGGAGGTGAGAACGGGGGTGTGGGAGAACGTAGGAGGACGTGGGAAGAGATGTGGGAGGAGTTTGAGTAATAGGGTAGTGGGGAGGAGGGCGATCAGCTGGCTGTGTGGGAGGAGGTGGGAGGATGATCTTGAGGTATATTTGAAAACAGCAGGAAGAAACCACATTTTTAGGAGAAAATCTTTAAGATACGTAGAAAACCCGTGGATGGTTTTAGATACAGTGGAGTCACGTATAGCTCTGTCATTAGCAGTGTTATGCAACTGCTCGAGAGATTAGAGGAATGAAACTATTGTGTAATAAAAAACTGGAGAGTCGTCTGGGTGCATTAATGTTCCGCTAGTTGGATATAGCGGCCCTTGTGTTGAAAAAGAAACATTGGAGTGTTAAAAGCGTGTGTTGATAAGTGGTCAAATACGCTGGACAATGTTTAGAAAACACTTGATTACTCAGAGAGGTGAAACTCGAGTGCAGACGTTACACTGTAAGCAGTTGTTAATAGGGCTGCTCAGCGGAAGAATGTGTGGGTCAAGATGTTTGTATAAGGTGCTATTGTTGTTGCTGTTGCTGCTGCTGCTCTGACAGGTGCCGCTGCTGCTATTAATGCTGTTGCTGCTTCTGTAGATCCTGATGCTCCTGATGCTGTTCCTTTTGCTCCTCCTTCTGTCGTTCGTGGCTTGAGTGTTCTGTTAAGTGTTATGTAGCTGTTTTCTTCTGTCACCTTTATAACGCTGCTGGTGTCACTTGCTGTTAGTCAGGCTCTTCAGTATTCATGCTGAGTGACGCGCGGGCATGGACGGTACTGAGAATAACGTTGGTCACTTGTCGTATTCGATTATACGTAGGTTATACGAACTGTCTCTGCTGCAGCTGTTTGATATTGCTGCCGATGTTTTTGCATCTGGTGTTGGTCCCACTGTTACATTGATTCCCCCCCCCCCACGCACACACACACACACACACACACACACACACACACACACACACACACACACACACACACACACACTCTAGAAACAAGGTAAATACTAGTAGCAGGAGAAGTCTAAAACCCTGTTATATCATATAATGTAACCGGCGTTTGATGTTAGATAAAGCCAGTCTTTCACTACCTTTATTCTCCTCATCAGACGTGCATTTGCTCCTGTTTTTGTAGAGGTGACGATGATATTTCAAAACGCTTTATTTTTTAAAGCACTGACGTTGATAAAAGTTCAAGAAAATGCCATCCGTTCAGTACACAAAATACATTCTCTTTTAATCTGTTTGTTTACGTTTGTTTGATAGTTTTCCCCAGGATGATGTGATCCAAAGCGGTTTCGCACAGTCAGAGGAAAACATAACAGGAATGACTACACACCAACTTGCATCTCCTTTATTCTCCCCGTCTTTGTTGACTTACCCAAATAAAGCTACAGTCTCCTCAGCACCTCCGTTGACGCTTGAGAAAAATATGTCTCCTTTAAAAGAACTGCGAGACGCTCCCTTATAAGTTCGAAGCTGTGTACATTTTATCTGTGTGTCCCAATGTGTGCATACCGCCATCAACCAAAAATACACATTACCCGTGACTATTTCAAGCAACTACCAAGTTCAGGAGAGGCCATGTTTGCCCTTCCTGGGTCAGAGGACTTAGGATCGCCTTGCTTGCCATGGGTTAAAGGTTCCTGATTCCTCCTGCCCGTCCTGGGTCAGGGGTCATGGTGTAACCCTGCATGTCCAGGGTTAAAGGCACGAGGTTCACCCTAATTGACCCTTGGTCAAGTGTTCAAGGGTACCCTCTACTCGCCATGGGTCGGAGGTTTCTGGGTTCCAGAGGTCTTTGGGCTGCCCTACTCTTCATGGCCCTAAAATGTTGATGCGGTCGAAACATTCCCTCAGGGGACACCGGGCAGATGGCGGTGCACAGGCAACACGTCGTGAGAATACAAATAACCAACTGTTTTTCAGGATTAGTGGCTGATGTGTTTATGGTATTTCTCTCCAACGGGGAAATTAACTGCATATCATTGTTTATCTGTGTCAATACCACCACCGGGTCTCTCCTACAGTTGGCTTGCTTAAGTAAATATTAATGTTTGTCGTGATGGTATATTTCTCTGACCCCAAATAAATCTGTTTATTCTACGTAGTTTCTCCTTTCAATATATTGTTGTTTTCTTTTTTGTTAAGACGGGAAAGCATTGTGGTTACTCCGGAAGTACAAAGCCACCTTTTGTCAGATTGTATCATCGTAAGTGGACGAAGAAGTGTAGAGTCTCGTCAAGGAATTTCTCGCTTCAAAAGGAGTCTCTCATATCCCGCTTCGGACTGCAGTGCAGCTTCGAAGGTGCAGGAACACCCATAGAATAGACCTTGTGGGTAACTATGAATGATTGAATTATGAAAGCAACTGTGCTAATCGTAAATTT
Organism: Panulirus ornatus; assembly: GCF_036320965.1. Lineage (NCBI taxonomy): Eukaryota > Metazoa > Arthropoda > Malacostraca > Decapoda > Palinuridae > Panulirus > Panulirus ornatus. The sequence continues at coordinate 16,595,107 of NC_092292.1, forward strand.
ATAATCAGCTTCCCACCCGAAACTATAGATTTTCCAAACGCTTTCCAAGGGAACGGACATCCTACGATTCAAATGAACTTTACCGTAAATGAAATTAAAAAGTTTTTTAGAGTGAACAAAGACGCATTGGTTTGCCATCAGTGAGAAATTTACCAGCTGGAGGACAGGCAAAAGCTTGGTTTACAAGACTTTAAGCGCAGGACTGTAAACCAGCTGATGATAATCAATTCATGAATCGGGCGTGTAGATACTAAATGACACGCTGAGCACACACGTTGTCTCTAATCAGCACTTTGAAGCCCTGGAAGTCTCTCAACAGACTCACGGTTCAAGTTTATAAGCTTATACTGTCTTTACCATGTACCGTCCTCCACCAGATAGTCTCCTGAGAAAAATATAAAAGGCCATCAGGTTTTCTGTTGTCTACCTTTCCCATGTGGTTCCATGTGCTCTGATGTATGAAAATAGACTATACGAATGCATGGCGTCAGCTGGGAAAGATCTGAGTCCACTTGGCGAGGAATCGAGGTTGTTTAGGCTATAAGAAGGTGTTTTGCGTAGGTAGAATAGAAAGAAAAGTTAATAGCGTCTTGTAGCGCGACTCAAACAGCTTCCGTCATCAGTACATCAGTATTTCGGGAAATTGGGTGTTTTGTAGGAGAGAGAGAGAGAGAGAGAGAGAGAGAGAGAGAGAGAGAGAGAGAGAGAGAGAGAGAGAGAGAGAGAGAGAGAGACTAAACATCTGACAACTATAAAATGGGTTTTTCGTGTGGTATTTTGGTAAACAGAAGGTGCTGGCGTACTCACTGGGAAGGAACCTCGTTCTTTGTGATCATAATTAAGCCAGTTTCTTTTCATCAGCGACTTTGCTAAATACATTTTTCCTGCCGAAGATCCGCACAAAGTGAAGTGACCATCTCATGTGATCATAGTCACATAAGATTTCTTACACATCCCTGATTTTTTTAAGATCTCATTGGGTTCATTCTCAGCCACAAATAATGTTCATGGTTACGTTACGGTCTGGTTGATAATGTTCTCGTAGAACAGTTATTCTGTAACTTGGTCTGTTCTGGGTCTCAGTCCTACGAAGAGTGGTGTTGTGATGACTCAGGAGAAGCTATTGTTGATCATCAGGGACGCGTTTGTCTGCTCTAGCATCTATGTGGTATGCATTTCCTTATTAGGGATTCTGTTTTGATATCCCTCGCCTTGGCCATAGGGGGTCCTGTAGTAGCCAATGAGAATACATCAGGAGACAGTATGATCATTTTCTACGTGACTTGAGAAGATGAGTGTTTTCCAAACGCTGGTTTTGGTCTTTAAGTTCTACATTGTTTACTTAATATGTATCTTTAATTTCGATATCGAAGGGTAAGTGAATGATGTAAGAGAGAGAGGGTGTCTTTGAACAATGTCTTCAGGAGGTGCGTATATAACACATCTATGTATGTCCTTTTATGAAGAACTTGTTACGTGACTTTCACACAGGTTGAACAACGCTGGAAGAGCAAAGGGTACGTCGTCATCATGATTTCCCCCATTAGATGGGTGTTGGTCACATGCTTTTGTGTGTACCGTCTCCTGTCATTGTGCATTTGGATGAGTGTCGGTGCCCCGTTTTTAACGGTATGATGTCCCCTTTTATTAGCCCTCTGGAGAGACATGTATCCCTCACCACCACCAGCACGTCATCCCTCACGAATGTGCCGTTAGATGTGGTGACAATCACCCGTCGTGACCCGTCTGTATCATCCGCTCGATTCAAGAAAATAACCTCTGCAGACAGGTAGTCCTTGGCTCTCAGTGTCCCAGGAAAGAGGGCTAACTATCTACTTGTTGTTGGGCTGGTTACAGCTTTTCTTTTCTTGCTTTTGTCTTCCTTTTGGGGGGAAGGGAAGTTGAGGCAGGGAATAGAACAAAAATATATGGGTCATTAGATAGCAAATCTGTAGTCATGGTGTTAAAAGGGCGGTGGGTTCTTGCGAGTTTAAGAGGCTTCTCTGAATTCGGGAGACTCCTCCGAGTTCGTGAGTCTCCCTATCTGTCTTCAGGCCTTCGTGATTCTAAAGTTAGTATTGTTCCGTTGTCTGGCAAGAGCTCAGTTAATTGCACGGTAAAACCCGAGCGGAGGAAGCTTTGACATTGGCTCCAAAGGCAACCGTGACAGTGACTGAGCAAGATACAATGGTTCGGCATGCAATTCAACACAAGTGTCAAGGAGGCAAAGAAAACGCTTTCTACTGACGACGATGCGCTATTGTGTCTTAGGTTTTGATACACTGATATGCTGTGATTTACAGAGGTTAAGTTCTCGTCTTGGTAGTAAGAGTGAGTGTACATAGATCTGTGGAACAGATTATAAGTAGAGGCTACATAGAGAAGAACTTCATGTCATGTGAGGTTATAGACGAATACATTGGGAGGAATGAGGATTATACAAGGTCGCAAGGATCATGGAAACCAGTGTTTAGTGCGACAAAGCTGTGTACAGTTGTGTGGGTGGAGGAACACGTGGCTTATGGAAGTGAGGTGTGGATTCATGAAAGACCTTGTGAGGTTTGGCCTGGGGCAGTGTGAGGTTTTGTGGGGTTTTATAACGGGTTTAGGTCAGAAAGCTTTGTGTGGTTTTGAATCTTGTAGTAGTGTAGGGTCGTAAAGCATTCTCTGAGGTCCTGTAGGATTGTTTGAGGGCTGTTCAGGGTCATGTGGATAAGTTTAGTGCCGTGTCGGGGACGTGTATTGGTTCCATTGGGGCGTGGGGTGTCAGGTGTTATTATATGGGTCACGCACGGCCGTGCAGGGTCATGTGGGGTCGGCTTGTGCGCCAGTAAGAAAGTATCGTACAGGAGGGAGCACCACAGTGAGAATATGACCCACCTCAGAGCCAAGTCTGTGTATCGCCTGCTCTCACCACCTTCTTGATGTGCCCGTCACCTGAACCTTGACGAACTTTCACGTGTACCTTTCTGTACCTTGTATGTTACTGTACCCTCATTTGTCCCTGTACTGGGTGTTTGAACTCCCACCTGGGGGCGTTCTCTCTCTTTCGCCTGGTGACAGTTTAAACTTTCACTTGGTTGTACTCTTAGATACCCATATACTATGCCTAGTTCCTTAACCCAGATTTAGCATGTCGTGGTTTTTGACCTGCTCGTGCATGGGGTCAATTCACCCCTCGTCTAGGCTTTCTCTTGACCTCCCCTCCCGGCCCATAAGTCTGGCCCTTCTTGAGCATCAGTAACTTCAGATAAAAGGTTGTCACGTACTCTTTTTTTTTTTTTTTGCAGTCAACACACACACACACACACACACACACACACACACACACACACATGCACACACACAAACACATGCACACTTGCATATCAAACAAAACCTCTCTTGTCGTGTGTGTGTGTGTGTGTGTGTGTGTGTGTGTGTGTGTGTGAGAGAGAGAGAGAGAGAGAGAGAGAGAGAGAGAGAGAGAGAGAGAGAGAGAGAGAGAGAGAGAGAGAGAGAGAGCATCACCTAACACCTGAGCTTCTCAGTGCTTACCACCCACTCGCTCACTCACTCACTCGCTCGGCCTTCACCCTCGGGCGCTGGTGTCGGGGACGTGGGGTTAGGTTCCCGGAAGCTATCAGGGTCGTCAGTCGTCAGAATCTTAAAGACGGGCAGGAAGCACGCGTGTTGTCCAGCGTCGAGCACAAAGGGAGTGTGTCAGGAGGGACTTGTGACCACATAATAGTCCACTCGGTAACACCTTCTCTTAAGTCTACGTAAAGACTTAAACTAAAGTGCTCTCTCTTAGGCTTTAATATCTCATCGTTTTATTTTCAATATCTCGCTAAAATGATAATTTCACAGTGAATTGTATTTGTTATATTTGAGTAGAATTATCTAATTATGACACTCGGTTTGACGTGACAAAATACTCGTACTCATTGTAAATGTGTATGTAATCCTGATGAAGAATCATACTATTATTCTTCATTGTTTAGCATCAGTATTCACCAGCAATGATGCCATCGTAACAGCATAGTTGATCCTTTTGTTTAACTGGGTGAGTATAACAGTACGACCCTTGCTCACGAGGGTACGACCCTTGAGGACGACGGTACGACACCTTCGGCATGACATAACGACCTTTGAGTACGACAGTCCAACCGCTGAGGAAGACGGTACGAACCAATGAACATGACGATACAACCCTTGAGCACGACGGTACGACCCTTGTTTCTGCTGGTTAAAACCTTGATCAAGGTATTAAGGGCGGATCATCATACCCAAGGGTCGTACAGTTGTACTCAAAGGTCGAAGTGTCTTGCCTAGAAGGGTAGAGGGAATCACAGTGCTCTCATAACAGTAGATACTCAAGTGTGTGACTCTATGTTCCTTGGCTCCTCTGCTGTCCTCCACACTCCTTCCGAACTTCAGTAGGCTTCAAGAGACGAGATACAAAAATGTCTATCCTCCTATTCCACCCTCCTCAAAGCATCAGCTGGCCGGCTATTCATTTCTATAAAATTGCGAGAGATAAATCTATAATCATTCTCTCTTAGATATAGATTAGGTAATTACTTCTCACTTGCGATGATGTCACCAGTCGCATGGTAGGAACCTGCAGTGTCATGCCTCTGTCTAACACTAATCATCGTAGAAAAGAATTATGTCTATCCATAACATTCTCACACTCACTTCCGAAGCGACAGCAGAGGAGGAGGAGGAGGAGGAGCAAGCAAGCATAATCTAATGTTACCATCAGTTCACGACTCTTCAGAATACAGTTTCAGGATTTAGTTAGATTACTTAATGATTAACACAATTTATGCAGTACTTATACAATACAAGTTTGGTGTATTTTGCTACCGCCACGTTCATTTAGATATCAGCATTTCTCAAAGCACAACTTCGCGGTAGAGGCATATGTTCACAGAGGAGATTTGGAGTGACTCTAGCATGTCTGAAGGTTATAGCAATTCCACTAAGCTTTTCTTGGGGAGTCGGCGTGTTACCGTTTTCTTAAATGCTCTTTATCTTTTAGTTTCTACTTGAGATTTTGCATCGTTAAAGCCTCCCATTTACACCCCATTTCTCAGTTTCTTCCCACTCTTCTCATCCCTGTTTTGTTCCTGTGAGTGCGATACATATCTGAGCACTTATAACTGTGGATGCGAGCAGATGTATCGCGTGTGATGCTATTCTGCTAGTTTTAGGTCGTGTTTTTGAGGGCCGCATTGAACGAGAGTTTGGCTAAGAACAGTTATTATGTCTTCATAAACCCATTTGACATCCAAGTACAAAGTACGTTGCAGTAAAGTCAAGTGACACCCAAGTATAGTCAGAGTAAGTCACTCGACGTCGAAACATTAAGATTACGAAATCCAGTCACCTTTTGATGTCCTTTTCAGTCACTATGTGGCAATACTTCCTCACCTTCCATGGAGCACCTGAGAAAAGTCTCATTCAAGGTTCCTCACACCTGTTGCAACCTCGATGGACCACCGGCATCCCAGGCTGAACCAAAAGCGATGGTCAGCAAAATATTCATCCACAGTGAAGCACTGAGACCATCAAAGACCTCCGCCTCTTGCCTCTGAAGCTTCGAGTTTACCCCCAGCAGAGCTTCGATCTCGTCCATCATGGACTTAAAAAACCATTAAAGGCGACGCTTCAATGCCGGTGTTGTCTGGGTCGACAATACCGGATTCTCTACGCCACCGAGATCGAGTTTCGCATTATATACTCAGTGGATTTTAAGCCTGAATCATCAAAGACTAATTACACACGGTTAATTGACTGGAAAACTTGCAAATTACACAGTGCCGACCATCAGTGACGTATTTTCCAGAATCCCATTTTCAGCACGGGCTTTGGGGACTAACAAATATAGTCTGCATGGAACGTATCTTGGGTACGGTGTACAGAAGCTGTGCAGTGTGAACTTACACGCTGTAAGGCGCCAGGACGGGTGGATCATAAGATGCCTAAGTCAAGATAGGTAACGTTAGGTAACAGCTTAAATGTAGTATTGTTCGGGTCGCTGACGAAGACGTTTGTGTTGTTTGAGAGCAGCAGCGGACCTACCTGAGGTAGGGTCGGGGGTGCGTGTGCGAGGGGGAAGAAACTGCATGAAGGAGGGGGGTAGATGATGGAGAAGGACCTACTGGAGGAAAGCGTAGGTGAGGTGGAGTATCTGCCTGAGGGAAACGTGGGTGAAGTGGAGGACCTTCGTGGGGAAGACGTGGGTGAGGGGCCAACCCAGAAGAGGGGGGCGGCGAAAGACTCATCAGTTACAGTCCAGATATTCGACGCTGTCGGTGGCCGCGGTCATCGGCTCCCTCTCTCTCTCCCTCCCTGCTGCTAATGACGCTCAAATGTTCTTCTCAGACAACAGTTTTTTGTCGGTTCTCGAGTCAACCTTGTGTGTGGAACCTGATGTCGAGCGAGGGATCCACGTTCGTCGCAGCAAATAATATAAAACCCGAGTGATATTGTTATCTCAGATCTGGAATGATTCTCTTGGAATCTGTCTTTTTCTTTTCACAGTCAAGTTACTTTGGTTCGAATCCCCTCCCCCGAGGCTATGTAAAAAAAACGTCCACTGGCATTGCTTGTCTGCTTACGGAGATCTGTACGTAGATCCCAAGCTTATGTGTGGCACAGACCTCGATCAGAGACAGCTTGTTCTTCCTACACGACTCAGTCACTAGACGACGAATCTCCAATATTGCACGGACGACCAGCCTTGAACGTAGCCTATCTATCACTCGTGAAGGAATTCATATAAAAGGCAACAGGAAGTCCAGGCTGAGCTAGAGTCTCCTTTAAAAGATATCGTTCACCCTCAGAAATACCCACAGTATTTGCCCACTATGGCCCATGTCGTTACGTCCCCTTGTGAGTAGATCAGAAACATTGTCTCAGGTTAATGAAGCTTATAACTGCAATGATCGGTAAACCAGTTGATCTGACTATCAGGGAAGTTTGTAAATTTACGAAAATATCTTTCCTTCTGTCTTCTCTGTCCCTTTTTCTTCATCAGTCTGTTTCTTTTGTCTGTCCGTCTCTCTGTATGTTTCCCTCCACTTCATGCTGTCTGTCTGTTTGTCTCTTGTCTTGTCCAAGTGATGGCCAGAAAGAAAAGAAGGAAGGTCACCCGGGGAGCATGCCAGTCCTCAAGAGGTTACATCACGACTGACACTACCCGGGTCGTCTCTGTGTCACACTACGGCTTCCGGGACGAAAGTGTGGGGAGAAGGGATAGGAGAGTGGAAAGGAAGGAGAGAGAGAGAGAGAGAGAGAGAGAGAGAGAGAGAGAGAGAGAGAGAGAGAGAGAGAGAGAGAGAGAGAGAGTATGAGGGAGCGACAAAGTGGAGGAGGTTGAGGAGGAGGAGGAAGAAGAGGGAGAGGGTAGGATTGGGTGTGGGAGAGATTATGTGAGCGGCAAGAAATCAGACAAGTTCTTGTCGTCCAGAAACGACAAAACACACCCACCCGCAGGAGTCAAACACACTGTAAAAATAACCTTTTACTATTTGTCTGTCCCACACGCATGACTTTGCCGTGGGCGCCAGGGACAGTGGTCTGTACTTTTTGTCAAAGGAAGATAAAGAAAAAAGTTTATGAATTCGCCTTGGTGAACTCGCTAACGAAGACTTCAACACGTGGGTGACCTTGAGTGTGGAAGAGACACGCACACCCACCCCACCCACCCACACACACACACCTAGGAAAAATCATATAGAAGAGAAATACAATATATAAGATTCTGCACAATATTTAAGACATACCACAGGATGATATACAACAGTACTTATATACATTTTCTTATCTCTACTATCTGAAAGCCAATTGCCACCACATAAACCACACGTAGTTTTAACCCATGAGAAACAGTGATAATGTTGAGATGGTTTACCTCACTACCATGAGAGGAAATGTTACCCACGGGGCTGCATGTATCTTCTCAGGTGACTGACCAGAATTGCCTCTACCATGTTGGAAGATCCCACACAAAAAGGTGAATACGCTCAAGAAGTACTGGGTAAGTGAGGTGAGGTGGAGTGGGTGAGTGGGGTGGAGTGGGTAAGTGGGGTGGAGTGGGTGAGGCTAATTGTGTTACAGGAATAAAACGGAAGCGATGTTGTGTTCTTTCCTTCATTATCCTTTTTTTCTCTGCTTCCTGTTTGTTTTTTTTACTGTTTTCTTGCTTCCTGTTTGTTTTTTTCTATGTTTTCTTCTTTGGCTTGTTTTTGTCTCTCTGTTTGTAGGCTTGCCTTTTCATGATTCTCTCTCTCTCTCTCTCTCTCTCTCTCTCTCTCTCTCTCTCTCTCTCTCTCTCTCTCTCTCTCTCTCTCTCTCTCTCTCTCTCTCTCTCTTCATGTATCTACGTATCTGTCCCTTATTTTTCTTTTCTTATTATTATCATTCTCTTCTTCTCATTCTTCTTAATCTTCATCATCATCACCATAATCTTATTCTTCCTATTCTTTTTCTTCTTCTCTTCCACCAGCTCTCTACCTTCCCCTGATCCTCACACCTTCCTCAGAAGTGGGCCTCATCCGTATCCTGTCACACCAAAGACAACATCCTTAACCACAGTAAGACTGAGGCAAGTTGAAGCTCCTCACCTGAGCCACACAGCCATCACTATCATAGCCACCACAACACAGCCAACCACAACCAACACCCGAGCCACCCCAGCCAACCCCCTGCACCACACAGACCACAGCAACATGCATATAATCACAGGTTCTGTCTCCCGATGGCAGTGGGTCGAGTTCTCGAGGAAATGTGGTGAAGAGGAAGGAACGGAAGGATATAGATGACAGGAGGAGGGGGATTAGGAGGAGGAGGAGGAGGAGGAGAAGGAAGAGGAGGAGGAGGAGGATTAACTTATGAGGAGGAGAGGGATTAGGAAGGGGAAGAAGAACTGGGGATTAGGATAAAATGAATCAAGAAGAAAGTCGGGAATGAGGTAGAAGGAAAACTAGATAAAGAAGGAGGAAAAAACAGAAGGAAGAGAAAGAGACGATGATAAAGATGAAAAACAGATGGAAGAGAAATAGAAAGGTAAATAGAAAAGGAGAGAAGGAGAGAAAAGGAGGGAGGGAATTAGATAGAAAGGATACAAACCGAAGAGGGGGAAGAAGAAAAGAGTTAAACTATAACGAAACTAAGTGGAATCACTGTGAAATATACGGCCCTTTATGGACGATTGTCTGCACTTTAACGAAATATAAATCATCACTACACAAAAACACGAACGAAATCATGAGCATAACCCGTGACGCAATGAGAAGGAAACGCGGAAAGTCGTCACCTCGTGAGAGGGAAACATAAAATCTAGAGCAAAAGGAAACCAAAATAGAAGTCTTGGAAAAAGAAATGACATAAAGGATTTGTGTTGGGCTTGAGAGCAAGAGGCAACGGAAAACGAGGGGGCTGACACCAGCTGGTACAGGGTAATCTAAAATATAGATTCGCCTCGTCCTCTTCACCGCACCATCAGAATTTGCATAGTGTGTAGAGGTCTGACCCGGATGGCTTAGAAGGAGAGCAGGTTGAAGGCTGTGATTAAAGACCACTCCTGGGGTTGTGCCCTTACATACACACACACACACACACACACACACACACACATACACTGACCTCGACCGAGTGTATGCCACGGGAGTTGGGGACCGAGTGAGTAAGAGAGAGAGAGAGAGAGAGAGAGAGAGAGAGAGAGAGAGAGAGAGAGAGAGAGAGAGAGAGAGAGAGGAAAGGTAGATTTGACCAAGCAGCCTTTTATGGTAGGCTGGTCTAGTACGTCGAGGAACCACCCCCTCACACACCAGGCTATGTCAGGGTGTGTGTGTGTGTGTGTGTGTGTGTGTGTGTGTGTGTGTGTGGAGGAGGAGGGGGAGGAGGAGGTGGTGGGGAAAAAGAAATAGAGGTTTGCACTCTGCATAAATGACATCCTGAGTATACATCTGGACAGCTGAATTAGCTGGTGCGGCTGAGAAAACGTGTGATAGTTTCTCACTGCTTGGAATGGTCAATGAACGAAGCAGCTGAGTGAGTTAGGAGAGAGAGGACACGTGGAAGGACACCTGACCGAAGGAAGGAAAGACTAGTGATAGAAAGAAATGAAACTGGCTGATAATTAGTACCAAAGAGCTTGGTAGTTTACAGGGCCATGATACACATAGAAGTCAAACAGGTGTCATTTTAGTCAGAAACTCAGACTGATTTCCTTTCACACACACACACACACACACACACACACACACACACACACACACACACACACACTCACACGGGGATATGGCATGTTACCTATCCCATTAACAAACTACTACATCATCAAAACGATTGATAACTTAAATCCAATAATCAGTGGCAATAGGAGGCACTGGAGACGAGTCAGCCAACAGCTGTGTATACTGAATCACCTACACCTCCAGTGGTGGTGGTGGCGAGGACTGGTTCTGACTAGTGGGGCTAGGAGGCCAGGAGGGTCAAGTGTGTTACTGTCAGACGCATCTCCACGCCCCTGCCCTTTGCTCACACCTTGACCCATTCCCACACCCACGGATCTCCCTTATCCCACAGGAGCCCTCCCTCTACTCCTATTCCCCACCCATATACACCCCTTCCAGTTCGATCTACCCTTCATATCTCCTATCCTGATCCGAGTTCTGTTCCTCCCTTTTCATTTCCCCATTTGGTTGATCCTTCCTTTTATTCTAGTTGTGTGTGTGTGTATTTTCTTTCCCTGCTTGAGATTACAATCATAGCGGGGCGAAACACGCGAGAGGGAACTATTCCAAGTCTGTCGTATCCTCGTGTCTGCTTGTGTATTGATCTATATTGATTACTGGTAATATGTCAGAACTGACTCAGGAAAGCGAAGCTTAAGCACACACAGCCATTGATCCATATTTACATTACCAAGACTTGGTTTCATAACCTGTGAAATTCGTGGTGATTTGTGTGTGTGTAGACGAGGATCAGGTTGTGCTGACGACTTAAGGTGGGGACTAATTCGTTCCGACCATTTTCCTCAAACTCCGACAAAGTGCTATTCTCGTCTACCCGTCAGTCCAAAATATACGTAAAACCATAAGCTTTATACTTCACGATTACTATCTTTATCACCTGGTGAGGAAAGGGTATCAGTCATGGGGACATGAGCTTCTCCACTTCGCGTGTTCTCAGCTCCAGTTCGGAGGTGGAAAGGAGGTAACTGGTATCAACATTCTCACGTTCTCACGTCTTGAGTTAAATGACTTTGTACTAAAAGTTGCTAAATTGAACCATGATGACATTCTGGCCACAGGTAGTGGGGGAATTGATCCGATTTTTGTTTTCTTTTTTGTGTGAAAATTCCCAGTCATGGACAGAGGTCCTCATTGAGGTCAGGACTTAAATAGAGTCTATAAAATGGGGCAAAAGTAATGAAGGGAAAGAAAGGAGAATTTCAGGATGGAGTAACGAGCGATGATGTGACCAAAGTGGGTCACGGTGTATGATGAAAGCGGAAATTCACGTCATAATGATCATAATGACTTCGATGATGATACTGTAGATGATGATGATGAGAATGATAAGATCCTAAATACAGTGAAGTGGAAGAGGTCAAAGGAAGGAATGTCAAGAAAAAGACCAAAGAATTCAGGGTAATATTCAAGACGAGACTTTGAGATGGAAACAAGAAAATATTAAGTGATACGACCGAAAGTATTGCCAACATATCCTTTAAGTCAGCCACTCCAACCCATTAACATAACCTAAGTATTGCTGGCACAACCGGATCTTCCCACGCCACTCCCCCTTTCCCATATGCTCCCTTCCCCCTCCACAAGTTCTACCCACTGGCCTATCTCCTTAACTCCCACCTAAACCCTCCCTTTGCTCCATCCAATCGTTATTTCTCTCCAAACCACTTCCTCTGATGTGTCACTTACCCTAAATCTTCATCGTTCAGTTTGGTTTGTGTCCCTGCAGTAATCACGAACGGGTTCTGCTTTTCACAGACAGGCAAGAATAGGATATTGTAACCTATAAAAGATACCTCTTTCTTTTTCTAGATGAAATCAGCTTTGAAACGAAAGCAGTGATGTTAGAGAATTTATATCAGCTTGATCGATCTTCGGTTGGATGTAGAAATGGTCGTCTGTCGGTGCTTTCTACTTTCGCTCTCGTTTTCTATAGTATCTAATCTGTTAACGTTACAATTGTAGTTTCTTGTGAAGGAGAGACTCCTCTGTTCTCCCGAGGGGTTCGTTGGAGACCCTAGTCATCACTGTTTCCTGTATGCTTCAATTGCCCTCCGTGGAGGTGGGAGGAATGGTTCAGATACGACATGATTTCGTGTACGTTAGCTCATCCGAGGCTTTCACTCCTGTTCCACCTACGTCTAACCTCGAACTGACTTCGACTGTATGTCCGTTCCTCCACCAAATCACTGTGTTCAGGTTCCACCTCTCGTTTCGGTGGGCGTCGAGATTTTGTTATACGAGAATGAACTCCAACGACGGATCAATTTGCTGTTGTCCCCTACTTACGATTTTTATTTTTCATTTTTTTTTTCTTCCCGTGGAAGTTCCTGATTGCGGTGCTCAGATATGTTTCCATCACGGGGTAAATCATACACAGGCCCGTGAAACTGCAGATGGGATGAGGGTGACAGTCGCGCTAATCCACAGATAAGAGAGTCGGTTTATTCTGTCCAATGGGAAGAAACTTCCTCTATCAAAGTCAGAGATGAGTTGAGAGGTCAGATATTTACATCATCTTGCGCGCCGGAAAAGAATCAAGATGATGACACATTTCGCAAGGGAGAACATAAGTATTGTCTTGATGTACAACATAACAAAAAGATTCGTAAATCTGATCAATGATTCCTTTTTTATTCGTAAGGACATGGACCTGGAATCTTTATATTCACAAGATTCAACCATTTTCTTTTTTTTTTTTTACATCACCTCAAAGGTTAAACAGAAAACGGGATCACCATGAGGAAGAATATATACACCCCCCCCCAACCTAGAGAGCGGGAGAACATCAACCAGTTTTTGCGGCCACTGATATAACAGGAAGGTTGAACTAGGGTAAACAGAGGCCAGGGAACATTAGGCCAAGGAACGTTAGACTAGGAAATGGTTACGTGAGTATGTAGCAATGTACAGGGTCGGTGATGCATCCTCTGATTTTCTTCATGGAGAGATTTACAATATTTTTTTGAAGCATTTGAGGTGTGAGGAGAAGAATGGACCGAGATTGGATGGTGTGGACACGTATATGGGAATCTATGTGTGCGTGTAATTACCTATTTGTACTGTACGGGTTGGGATTTCTACATTCACGAGACTCCCTGTGTCAAAGAAAAAGAAGAAATGAAATCAGATATTACACTTTTATTCGAGACAGAAGACTAAAGAAGTATCTCTCTCTCTCTCTCTCTCTCTCTCTCTCTCTCTCTCTCTCTCTCTCTCTCTCTCTCTCTCTCTCTCTCTCTCTCTCTCGTCATAGCAACACGAGTTCCAGCATGTATATAAAGAAAAAGGGGCACGTGTACGTACACTTGGGAGGTGGGGTGGGGGTACGCGTTGTCATGTCCTGACCTCCCCTGCCCATACATCACCGTCTGCTTCCCCTCCCTGAGGCCAGCACCTACATTTAAAAACCTTATTATCGGGAGAACAATAGACGCCGTACGTGTCAGACATGTCGTATGACTCCTCCTGCGCCTCCAGACGGAGCAGAGAGCGGAAGGTGCCCCAGTCGTCTGCACATCGCACCTCGCTCACTCGTCTTCGAGACGCTGCTCCTCCTCCACCTCCGAGTTAGACAATGAAGGAGGTGGAAAGTTCCTCCCTCCATTTTTTTTTTTTTTTTACCTCCTACTCCCGCCCGCTTCCTGTCGCCTCATTACCCATCATACCCGCTAAGTACCAGTGTCGCCCCCAGTGAGCACCACCGCCTCCTATGTCTATAAATGCCGTAACAACCGACTCGCCTTGTCATTACAGACGCCTACCGCATCTATGAAAAACTGAATTACTCCACTGTCACGGCCGTCGCCTACTGAGTCTACGACAGAGCACCTCCTCGTTTTCACTCTACCGGAAGCATAAACATCCTCCTCCTCCTCCTCCTCCTCCTCGTCTGCTCCAGCGTCTAAGACATCGTCACCAACATCCAGGAGACGTGGCGAAAGCTGGTATGAAAATATATCACAACTCATACAGTGATGACTGGGCAGACATGTGGGAGGTGAGGTGGTTCATGCCACTACAAGCTGTCAATAGCACTGTACCGTAAAGGGTCTTACTTTTCCCTTAAAAAAACTATTTATTCTCAGTTGGACTCTAATAGGTAAAAGCCCGGTTAAGTTTCGACGATCGATATTATAGCTGTTATCGATACAGGTGATCGAGATCGGATATCTTTTTTTTTTTCTTTTTTTTTTAGAAAATACACAAAAGTTCATAGAAGAAAGATAAATGGGCCATAAATTTTGGTCTGTGGCGACGGCATGTGTGGTAGACGTTGTCTTTCACGAGCGTCACCCGTAAAACTTTCCCTAACTCGTTTCTTCTACGGCAATTGTCTTTTCTGATAGACTAGACGAGGAATTCTCTCCACTCTTGGTTCCCAAACTTTCTTTTAAACTCTGTTGATTTTCTCCACGGAGAAAACGGTGAAGAAAAGGAATTCAAAGAATGTTGATGTTTGCAGATGATGCAGTACCTCGTAAAGAGCTCCTGCTTATTAAGTGAACTTTAAGCTAATTGTAAGTGTAAGTGGGCTAGTGGGCTGTAAGTACATGTTAACTGGTGGCTAGGAATAGCAGACTGTATATGATAAGTAACGAACGATTGTTCTTGTCAAAATTTTGAGTGGTTGAGGAAATTTTTTAGTCCAGGACGTGAGGCTGATGGGTAACAGTTCTTATTCCAGACTTGAGGCTGGAGGCTGTAGCAACACCTGGGGAAGGAAACATGTTGGAGTGGCTGGGTCACATGCATCAACACTATGCGATATTATGGTAACTGATGACTGAGAAATGAAATTCTACTCATTGATTTTCTTTCATTTATTGAATCATTTACCTTTGATAATTTTTCTTATTTATTTTGAATCATTTACCTTTGATATTTTTTCTTATTATTTATTAACTATCTGCTATCATTTTTCTTGTCATTTATCAGCTATCTATTCATTAATTGTTATTATTATTATCTTTATTGTTATCGTGGTTGTTATCAGTATAGTCTTTTCATTATCTTAATGGATATCGTACGATTCCAAAACCCACAAAAGAGCTGAAAAGATAAGGACCCATTCTAGGAGAACCCACTGTCTTGGAGGTTCATCACGCGGGGCTGATGACAAGGTCAGAGGGAAGTGATGAAAGAACTGGTTTTGAGGAAGCGAAGACGTCAACTTTCACCCAATTTCAGCAATTCTCTAGTTATGGTGACGGCTCGACCAATTGTGTTTCCTGCTCCACACTCCTGCGGGACAGGACGATGTGGGAAAGACTCGAGGAGTTGTTTACACCTTAGTTCCCATCCTCATGGGAGCTGGGAAAGAAATAGGGGATGGTGGGCAAAGGAGTTTTTGTCTACGGTAAACTAACCAGCTGGATGTGGAGCTCTGGTGTGCACAGAATGTATGTATTCCAGGATGATCTATGCCTAGATAACCTTATGATAAGAGGAAACTATACTGATACTGGGGAAAAAAAGAAAAGTAGTTTACTCAATACAGGTAAAGGACAGACGAAGGGTATACCTCTGTTCATGAAGGTATTGGAGTGCTCTCTCTCTCTCTCTCTCTCTCTCTCTCTCTCTCTCTCTCTCTCTCTCTCTCTCAGGAGAGACCTGACCCCAGTCGTACAGTCTCCCTGAGTCACGGAGACCCAGTGGGGAGTCGTCGTCAGCAGCAGCAGTGTTCCCACATATGGAATCAGGAGACCACGCGTTGCCGGTCAGTGTTCCCATACCGGGCATCACACACACACACACACACACACACACACACACACACACACAGTAGTTACCACACTCAATTGTTACGCTCTATATTTCTTCTCTTAACATTTTGGTGATGGGAGGGAGTCTGATCCCGTTTTTCTACTTTTTCTTTGCGTTTTGGAGAGAGAGAGAGAGAGAGAGAGAGAGAGAGAGAGAGAGAGAGAGAGAGAGAGAGAGAGAGAGAGAGAGGTACTTCCGATACAAGATGGACGTCTTGAAAACCAGATGGTCTAGTCGGGATTCGAAAGGGGGTTAAGGGGGGGTTGACTATAACCCAGAGGATGCAACGCTTGGCCTCGTAGCGTGGGAGGGGACGACCTTGCTCGTGGCGTCGTGGAGGAGAGAGGGAGAGGGTGGGTGGGTGGGTGATGCGCTACGCGACGGTCCCGCTATGTCCACAGCAGCGGCGGGGGAGGGAGGTGGCTGTGTGTGGGGATGTGTGTGTGTGTGTGAGAAGTCTGGCCTCCTGAGCCAGATGGAAGCAACACTCCCGCACTCTAGTTAATGTACTTTAGACCAGATCTGAGCGACATTCTGGTCCAGTTTCTCCTCTGTCTTTACGTGAGCCAATGCCACCTAATGCTAGTGTCAGACAAGCATTTGCAGCTAATGCCAGTGCCGCTGGCAGCCAATGCCATTGCCAGACAGATGATGCCACTGAGAATGCCAAAGGCAGTTCTTGTTCTGACGTACATTTGGAAAAATCTAAGTTCTTTTTAGTTAAGATTTCTAGATACTCTTTGACTGTCTTAGGTCAATTTAGTTAGAGCTGTGGAGCTGTGGGGAAAATCCTTCTATGTAAGGTTTGGTTGTTTTCTCATCATCTGTTGAAATGTATTTGCTTGTATTTTGGAAACGATTGTAACGACCATTTAGGCTCCCATGATTCGTCCATGTGTACCGTGTTATCGTTTGTTGTTCTGGTAGATAACGATATTGTACTGATAGATAATTCATGTTATCATAGTCACTGTGTTGCTGGGAGTAAGAGATCAGTTTAATGTGATCTTTACTGTGGCATCTCATGGGCTAACTTAAGTGGTCTTGGTTGTTCGTAGACGTGCAGGTGGCTGCAGGAGGGGTGTGTGTCTGAGTTTTGGCTATTTCGATTTAGCGTATCGACGAATATATATATATATATATATATATATATATATATATATATATATATATATATATATATATATATATATATATATACCACCGCATCACCGTGGTCTGATCATAGAGGGAGACGTCGCGGTCGATACAGACTGAGTAATTGAAAGTAATCAACATCGTTAATTTGATGTGGATGTGGGGATATTCATATCCTTAGGACGTTCCAGGTGTGTAGGGGGGCATTAACATCACCTGGTTCGATCTCGGTGAGTAAGGGGCATTTACACTCCTGGTTCGATCTCGGTGTGTGACGGAGGACTGGGGAAGGCAGATGTTCGAGTTCCTGGCTGTGGTATGCAAACGGTTCACCAACTTTTCCCCCCTCCTCCTCCTCGACTCGACAAGCACTGCAGGAGGAGGAGGAGGAGGAGGAGCGCCCGCAATCAGTCACCAGCTTTCCTCCCATCTTTAATGCCAAATCACAGTGACAAATTTAGGTACTATGTCACCGCTGATCTGCGCAGATGCTGAAAGTGGGTAAACCCAGATGTTAGATACTCTTCACAGTGAACTTATTTAACCATTTTCTATGATAAATGATAATTGGAAACATAAAGAGAGAGGGCGTCTTGACGAGCCCGAGGAGGTAATCTACGTGCTACTCCACTCGTTAAGACGAGAGAACACCTGAACTCCTGGTCTACTGCCTGGAACGTATCCTGCTCGTAACTTCCGATTAATTATGAAGTGAAAGTCGAGCAGTCTGCTGTTTTCCCAGCCATTCCGTGACGTTTTAAGTCACTTCGAATTCACTTTTTTTTTCTTCATTCCTTTTCTTGGATGAACTTCATGTTCACGTGATGATGATATCGTGGTGAGTGTTAATCCTGATATCGTTAACGAATCTGTAACCAAATCAAGGCAAAAACTAATTCAAAGGATTCGATGCCATTTTGATTCATCTGATGCCACTTGTAGATCCTTGTTTGTCTAGTTTTCTCAAGTCACGTTACACTTACACGTTGTCAACGTGGCTCGACGTGGGTTCAGGGCTTCTAATACGTCGTATTAGAGAATAAGACGTTCAAGAGATAGAGTCCCATGGGTGTAAAACTCCCTCTCCTTACAGAGCAGATTGATAATTACTCACACACACACACACACACACACACACACACACACACACACACACACACACACACACACACACGAATACATATTCTCACAGACACACAGAAAGACAGACAAACATCCACAGACGAACAGGATACCCGATTCATATGCAGATTCGCTTTCTCTAAATGTGAGATACGTGAGCCACTCCCTGTTTGTGGACACTTAGTTTGCTGTGCAAGACAAAGGTGAAAACACTCTCTCTCTACACAGGTGTAGCTGGGCGCCAGCAGATACCACGTCCTCTCCAGCTGGTTTGGAAAGGCGTCTTATATTTCTTTCTTGTGTCTCCCCTGATGATCATGATCATTGCACGAAAGTGCACTTGGGAACTTATCGTGTTCCATTTCCCTATGGATAATAAGGAAGGTAAAAAGGGAATATATATATATATATATATATATATATATATATATATATATATATACATCACTACCGTTATTCAGTACTTTCGCCAAAACATATATCTCTTGACCTTTATCGTGTCTTATGTTTTGCTGTCATGATTAAATCAGTTCAGTTTTTCTTGCCGTGGTTTGTTTTATCAGTAGACTAACTGGTACGTTTCCCCTTAACTCTGTGGTCTATTGTTAATTGTTTTTAACCTCGTCAGCAACGCAAGATATCAACAGATGAGATGGAACAATATTGAGAATTAGTTCAGTTATACAAGTCAGTGAATACAGTGCAAGTTAGTTTCTAGGAAAACAGAATATTGCAATTTAACAGTTTTAGATTGCCAGGGAATAGTGTCTTAGCTAGTAAGTATTTAACACAGTGGAACATGGCTAATTAACACAATGTTTGAATTGCCAGGGGATATATTGTTTTACCAAATATTTAACCTAGGGAACACGATGTTATGTTATATCTCAGGATAGTGCATTAATACTAGCTGACGCAGTGAAACCTTCCATTTAACTCGATGTAACTTTCCTTATTAACACAGAGCAATGTCGTCAATTAGCAGAGTAAAATTCTTTGATAGTACAAATCAACACAATAATTTGTTACTAATCAGATCAATGTAATGTTAACATTAACACAGTAATTTATCATTATCTAACATAGTGTTATATTAAGTCTATCAAGGAGCAATTTACTGCATCGAAGAATCTTAATCTGACATCGAAGCTTGTTGTGTCACTAAGGCCAACTCTCATATCTAACATCTGTTACCAAGCCTTCGCTCCCTGTCGAACCTTACTTTGGTATCGAGTTACTTAGCCTTATCTTGCTTTAATCCGTTATCGTGCTTAACCTTGACATGAAGGCGGATTCCGCTATACAAACACTTCTGAGGCTGCTTGCCCGAACGCCTCTGTGTTAAGTGGATGCATCTACGTCGTAAGCGTGTTACACAGAACTTTTAAGTGATTAAATTCCATCCAGTCTTTCCTCTGAGATCAAGTCTTCTTTTATGTGCACCTCTGTGTCTGTTTGTCTGTCTGTCTGTCTGCCTGTCTGTCTGTCTGTCTCTTCAGTTGCTGTGTGATCACAAACTGTAAGATTATCACAGATATTTTTTCTACGTTTGATTTGGGCGTGAATTTTACTCTCTCACTTTTTGAAGAGACGTAGATTCTCTTCGGTGAGTGGTTAAGTTGTAATTGGAACCTTTACCCATTCCAGTTCATATGTTTGTTTTAGGTCATTCTAATCATTGCATGAAATGAATAATCCTTTATATAGAATGACTTTAGTCCTTGTTTCTCAAGGTTACCTATTCTGTTTTCCTGGTGCCCTAATCCCCTTGTGAATCCACGTTTGGCGCCTCGTTTTTATGAATCTCATTTCACATACTTGTTCCAGTAGCGTTTGAAGGGATTGCACCCTGAGTCTCGAACGACGTAACCTCGTCACAGGCCATCGGATCCGTTACCTGTATGATTCTATTTACTCTATATGACATACCATCCTCGTGAAGGTCTAATCACATGATATTCACATATCACACCTTAATCCCCTCATTAATCGTAATCCCTCTAGAAATCTCTGCAAATCCGTTTATAATCCATCCCTCTCCTTGACTATTGATCAATACAAAGTGGAACAGAAGGTGAGCTCATGTTGATCCCACACGTTTGCTTACCTGCTCATGGTTTCTGCTGCGTGGTCTGCTTCTCACGCTGGATGCTTGGTGGACCTCAAGCCACAGGTACCTCCTGATTGTTAGGTAAAACCCTCGGGTTGCTGTCGCTATCTCTTGACACTCTTTCAACCGACAGAAATAATTGTACCTCCTCGAATTTCTTCTTCAGTTGTGGTACCTTATTTTCTCTTTTCCCAGGGGCGAGGCACTACTGTGTCGATATGGGTACTTCGGGAGTTTCCTGCAGTAGGGTTCCTGACGATGGGGGGGCAGCCACCGAGGTGCCAGTATGGACCCTTCGTCGACGAAACGCGACACACTCGATGTCTTGCTTGTCGTCTGCCTCTGTGGCTCACCAACACCTGATTTCGTCGTCACAATCGAATTAGTTTGGTCGAAAGAATATATCCGCGTTTGTCTACGTCCGATATGATACCACTGTAGCTCTGGCTCAAGGACAGTAATTCTGACTAAATTTCAGCCCTTGAATGCTAAATAAAGAGACTATACCAATCACCATCTCATCCGCGATAGATGTTGCAATTTCCTTTTCGATTGAAAATGACTTTTGGGTTCTGATTATCTGCTTAGAAGCTTAGGCACATGGTAGGGGGCTTAAGGGACGTCTCGAGAGGCGCGGCGATATGGAGACGAGGGAGGCGTGGCTCAAGGGCGTGTGTGTGTGTGTGCGTGTGTGTGTGTATGAGTGAGGTAACGGCAGAGAGGGAGGTGGCGCGGCGGACGCGCGAAGGCTGAGGCGGCGGGTGCGCTCGAGGTGGCGTCGTGGCCTAGAGTGAGGTCCTCGCCTTCTGGCGTCTGGTATATGCTGCCGGGGCCACGCGCGGAGACCTCCTCACCCTACCTCCTCCTCCTCCACCACTATTACCACACTCCTCCACCCCCTCGCCCCCTTCCCTTCCCTTCCACACACACACACACACACACACACACACACACACACACACACGCACTATATCACATCCTTTCTATGGACTTATGGAAGCTCGACTGTTATCACCCACTCACATACATGTTTGTTCCATAAGTATCATCGACTCACGAAATCGTATGAATATATGCAAACGTAACCACTCACGGACAGATAGACAGATGGGGAGACACACACAGACACCCACAGTAATACCTCGAGAGTGATATATCTTTTCAGGTATCCATATAGATGCAAATGCAGCAAGACGGCCGTACTTAGTACTGAGATATGTATCGAGACAACAATGGGGGTCTGTTAGCGTCTACCGTCACGTAGAATCAGGAAACATGAGCGTTTGTTGGTCCTTTCACCGCCTCACACACACACACACACACACACACACACACACACACACACACACACCTCGCCGTTGGATGGTCCACTTTGGGGCACCGCATGACAGGGGTAGAGCAGAGCCTCATGGTTCTCACGATTGCCCCAGAGGAGCGAGCGGAGAAGGTGCCCTTACGGGAGTGTTTCTCTCAGAGGTTCTGACGCAGACACGACGGGGTTTTGATACAGCGAGGTCTAGGTACTTGGACACCTGTCATCCCACTGAACTGAGAACCACACGAAGTGGAAGATATTTCCAGGAAATAATCAACGGTTCATGAGGTAAGAGAACGTCGGAAATATCCTGCAGAAGAGATCCACGTCCCCTGACGTTGCAGTGTCATGATCGTGTAGGTCTGTGGGACTACATATGACTTCTCAGGCACCTGTGATACTCACTGCCTACTTGATACTTGCCCGCGCATCCTCTCTGCCACCACTTCACAAGGCTATCCACACGATCTTAAAAAAAAATAATAAGTTTTGCGCTTCAAACTGTTGCTTACGTGAGTTCGAACATGAACCAAGTGCATCGAAACAGCTTTAACATTTGTTAAGAACATATCTGTTATCATAGTTACTGCCACTATTACCTATCTACAAGCACCGTCCCAGGATGACATTATTCACAAACTTCTTCGAAAAAGTATGAGAAAACTATATAGCCTTGCTAGGTGCTATGTGGACCCAAGTGTTCTTGCCCTTCGTAAGCGTGATACTGCTGGTTAGATGAGCCCAGCAGAGCAGTTGAATACCCCTGAATACGCAGTGTTCAACCTGCTGGCTATGTACCTGTGAGTCTGCCGGTCGGCCTCTGTATTCTCTCAACATTGTCATTGTCAGTGGTCGCCGATAGCGTACCAAGCATAAGGGATGAGCGTCCCACCCTACATAGCGTACCAAACACAAGTGGCGTCTCACAGGTCTGCTGTTTTCTAAGGTATCAGAAATGGTTTTCATTTGAACTTCGCTTTGATGGTTTAGATTTTCCGACTCTCATTCTTCACTTTGATACTCATTAGAAATCGCATTTTATCCAGGTTGTCAAAAGCTATAAACACAGTTCATGGCTCGCATGAAATGTTGAAGGTCATTTTCAGATAAACGAGATGTTATGAAATCTATACTCAAGACCAAACCCTTAATGTCTGTGACACCATTAATATAAGGTTACATGGAGGTTCTTCTCTGAGCTGGTGGCTATTCCTATATCATTGGCAGATGCAAGAGTGAGTATGTCTGGCCCCACTTCTACCATGATTGTGAAAATACTACTCCTCCACTGTCATCACGAGAGCAATCCTCCCCTGTACTCCTAATTTCTATACACCTCCAACACAGCGAGAGGTAATGGCGTCTGTTTTAGAAGAGAGTTTGTTGCCTTAGAAAGGGTTATTGCTCTTGCTCTTACCCACAGCTCCTGAAGGTCAGGTTTGAGGACTCTGATCCCTGGAAGATTGGAGAGCACAAGTGTCTACCTTTGGGAGGATCCTACCAAGAGCTTACTCATCTCCAGTCACTTCCTCCCGAGAACAGTGGATGGAATGTGGCGCCTCACACCTCCTTACACGCATGAAAGACTCATCCTTCGGGAAAAGAACTCCATCAGGCTCTGGGTTACTCGTATGATTCAGGTTCGAATATGTGGAAGATCATACCATACAGATATATACCTGATTCTGTATCTGTTAGAGGACAAAAGCACACACACACACACACACACACACACACACACACACACACACACCTGAATACTGTAGAAAGTAATAATATGCTTTTCAGTGCCACTGTAAGTACATTATCGTATACGGCCCTTCGATTTCTGCATTTATTGAAGCATTTCTTGAGTATGTGGATCAAGAATCCAGTCGTTGTGTGAGGTATCTTTAGTGACTAAACCTATAGTCAAAGTTAGCGTTGTTATTCTTGTTATTGTTATTATTATTATTATTATTATTATAATTATAATTATAATTATTATTATTATTATTATTATTATTATTATTATTATTATTATTATTATTGTTATTGTTATTATCATTATTATCATCATTATTATTATCATTATCATTATCATCATCACCACATCTTTGTTATCTACATTACCACGTGAGAGGATATTCAAACTTCGTGTATGTCTGCACCATCAAATCTCACTCGGCAAGAACACTCCTTCGAATTCCAGCATCGAGCTTGCGAGTTCTGTCGTCTGGGTCAGTTCGAACAGGAACTGGGTCGAAACCACAGGGGGTTCTTCAAGGCCTTTCTCACGCCCCCCTTTCGTGCGTCGCGCGCCCCTACATGTAGACCCCAGAACAATAGGTACTCCAGCGACTTTCGCCTTCCACGGTGTGCGAAAGCTCTTTCCAACGACCTTTCCTTCAATTGCCTTCCTTTTCTCTGTCACTCTATGACATGCCTCTGGCAGTGCTATTATCTTCGTCACGTGTCACCATGTGTGATATCTGTATCCTGCGTTACTTGTTGGGTTAGTCGATCGGGATGTGTTCCGATAGTGAGACAGATGTGATCGGATGTTAGAACCGATGTGTTCGGATAGTGGGACAGATGGGATCGGATGTTAGAACCGATGTGTTCGGATAGTGGGACAGATGGGATCGGATGTTAGAACCGATGTGTTCGGATAGTGGGACAGATGTGATCGGATGCAGAGCAGAATTGATGTCATTTGTTCTGTCGTTAACAGACACTATGAAGATCTACATCACTGGAACAAGACGATTAGAACTACAGTCACACCCGTGTGTCTGTTCGATAGATAGATAGATAGATAGAGAGAGAGAGAGAGAGAGAGAGAGAGAGAGAGAGAGAGAGAGAGAGAGAGAGAGAGAGAGAGAGAGAGATTCCTAAGATACACACACACACACACACACACACACACACACACACACACACATACATCTATCTATCTACATCTATTCACCGTTGAGATAGTTGAAGGCTAGTAGGGCTACAGGTTA
Organism: Panulirus ornatus; assembly: GCF_036320965.1. NCBI lineage: Eukaryota > Metazoa > Arthropoda > Malacostraca > Decapoda > Palinuridae > Panulirus > Panulirus ornatus. The sequence goes on from NC_092292.1 coordinate 16,619,791, forward strand.
AAAGGACCTTCGAGGGTTCAGAGATGACGCCTGAAGTATCCGGGGTCGGAGGAAGTGTTGGCAATGAGAAAGAGAGAAAGAAAAAAAAAAAAAAAGAGTTCCTTACGGAACATTATTATCCACTTGAGACATTTTAAAGGAGAAGTGTTCCTTATTATAACAGATAAGACAGATGTAAAGGAAATGAAAAGTAAAACGAAATTGTTGATAAGATGTGTAATCTCTCTCTCTCTCTCTAGAGAGAGAGAGAAAATGAGCAAAGGATTCGGTGAATTCAGACTATAAGATTCCGCTTTAGAGTCCCGTTCTAATGCCGAAGCTCTGGGGGAAATTATCGGATAATTTGCAAATCAGCGAAATTATTTGAAACAAAGGGATGGTTGCTCGGGTGCCAGGAAGTTGGAGGTGTGTGTGTGTGTGTGTGTGTGTGTGTGTGTGTGTGTGTGTGTGTGTGTGTGTGTGTGTGTGTTCATACACAACTGAGTGTATAAATGAGCGTATACACATGTACGTGCACAGTTGTACACATCCATACATACCAGCACACACACATATACAGAGAATCCCTACGTCTCTCCTCCCTGTAGCTGGGTGTGTCTGTGCTGAGCTGTTCAGTCATTTCCTAATCTCTTTTTTTCCTCTCTCTCAATATCATCCTTCTCCTCTCGCATTACTTCACATTCTTACAATTTCACGCCGTCCTCAACCATTTCTCGCGCTGACCACCCCAATTTTCACCTTCAGTTGTGTCCCCTTCCCCCCGAAAATAAAGAATAGTAGTGATGTGAATTTCCATGCTGGGAAAGTACTTAATAATCATATGCAAATATTTGCTTACAGAAAATGTACCGTGAGAGTGTTGGTGTCCCCCCCAGCCTTCCCCATTTTCTACACCTGGTTCAAAGCCCCCATCACACCAGAACACGATAGCATGTGTGTGTGTGTGTGTGTGTGTGTGTGTGTGTGTGTGTGTGTGTGTGGAGATGTCTCTGAAAAGGAGTGTTCAGACGGAGGTCACGGGTTAATTCCATGTCCTGAGGTGTGGGGTCAGGTCATGTACGAGTGATAGAGGTTAATACCATGTTAAGCTAAACACCTGGATGTGCTTGCTCACCCAGGCGGACCGCATTCTCCGCCGGGAATTTCTTTTTCGTGTCTTTAATTTCACGGCGAAAACCGGAGCGCCGAAAATTCATTTTGCACTCGAGGATGTTCGCTAAAAGCTGACAGGGAGGCGGGAAGTGCCCGAGTGTTTTCGCTGACGAACTCAAGATTGAAAAATCACGGCCGGGACTTGCGTGGGAATTCGTAGATTCACACGGAAAAACACACAGACACACACGCATAGGCGCGAGCGTGCACACCACACACACACACACACACACACACACACACCTACAGCCTAACACACATGCATGCATACGTAAACAGTGTTCGACACATGCTCGCACATATACGTTATGCTTTTGTCTACATATTAAGAAAGAGGCTTAAGGGGTGACTTGATCACCACGTCTGAGGTTTGTGAAAGAGTTGATATGTTGCCATTGGTGATGAGATCCTCAAAACATGCGCACACAGAACAACCAGAGGCCATTACGTGATGTCAGGCACGAAACTTGTTAGAAAAGATGTGAAGAAGTTCTTTAATGATATTATGATAATGAATGAATGGAGTAAACCAGAAGATAATACACACACATACACATTCACACACACACACACACACACACACACACACACACACACACACACACATACATGCACATACACACACACGCGCGCGCCCGCAATAAGCGAAGAAACTGTAAACTCTGAAGATACTTGGGAATTAAGAAGCTTTGTAACAGAGACATGAAGAACAAACAGATGAGACTCCACGAATGCAAAGTTTCCCTCCGCACACAAATAGCAATCAGGTCTACAGGAAATTACTTTTCACCAGTCATCCGAACACTAGATTCTAGGCCATCCTGCGGGGGCATGATGCGAAAAGAAAAAAAAAAGTAATCAAAACTTGGATACATTCCGTAAAGAAAACAGTTCTCCACACTCCTTACTCGAGTATGATCAAATTAGACAGAATGAGACAGAAGCAACGGTGAAGATCATCGAGAGAAAGCCTCATACCAGGTTATGCTCAGGACCTGATTCCTGACCCCAACAGACTGGCTGCTGACTAGTGCCCCCATGGTTTGTGTGTGTGTGTGTGTGTGTGTGTGTGTGTGTGTGTGTGTGTGTGTGTGTGTAGCCAAGACCTTTCCTGCAGGCAACCCCAGGGGGGACTAAGGTACACTCTTCAAGTCTTCGACATGATAGTGTAATCACCTTCCCCTTACGGCAAGGCCGTCGTACCTCGTCTCATCAGTTTTTTTTTTCTCTCGAACCGAGTTTATTTAAAGCTTCATAACTGTTCGAAGCTTCATAACTGTGCATTGAGTAACGAACGGAACGGGTGTACAATACAGTGGATAGTGAGGTAATGGAAGGCTAATAACATGATCTTCTATACACGCAAGCTCGTTTAAAACTAATCCTCAGAAATTCCTGCTCGTTTGAGATTGTCATACGAGTCGTAATGTCACGAGAAGGTTGGCTGGGTGTTAAGCTAGGGTGCTCGTAATGTGAGTTAGTCGTCTCCCACCTGGGTATTGCCTGTGCGAGCATTTCTTTAGTCTATGAGGGAAGTAGTGGGGGAGGGATCTGGTATTTCCTGTAGCAGATGTGTGATGAGGACTTCTGTTGTGTCGAGGCTGATGACCTTCGTCCCTGTAAAATGGTTCCACCTGTAGGGATGCTATCGAAGGTGGGTCTCATCCAAGAGGGTTCTGTCCCAGGAGTCCTATATGTAGGACCACATCTCAGGGACGTCACTTGTCGGAAGGTTGGGCCCTATTCCAAGAGGTTCCTTCCTAGGAGGATATATTCCTCCCTATGAAGGGTGGAGGTGTCCCACTCTTTACAGGCCGACAGTCTTCTGTTTCTGTCCTTCCAGGAGAGAGAGAGAGAGAGAGAGAGAGAGAGAGAGAGAGAGAGAGAGAGAGAGAGAGAGAGAGAGAGAGAGAGAGAGAGAGAGAGAGATGAATCGAAAACAGATGAAAACGCAGGGAGAGATCAAGGAGTTTTGGTCAGGCTGTTAGCAGCTTTCCCCATAAAGCACAGCATCATTACCCCTCAGCCACAGGAGAACAGCCTCCAAACCTTGCCCTTCAACCCACACCACGCAGGCGCTCCATTCCCGGGCTGGGCTCCGCTACTTCTGTTAGCACATGAATTATTATGTGGAGGTCCTGTCGTCCCTTCTAAACAAGTTTCGCTTCAAGAATTTCCCGTCCCAGACACACCCCCCTCGTTGCCTGAACTAGAATTGCTCGAGGTCTTACGGTTCTGTGGGCATTCGCTTGTACGGGAGACTTCTGGATGACAACAAGTGTGCCTGTACTCACCCCCTCCAAAGAAAAAAACAAGAAAATTAAATTGGGACCCAGTAACCCGCTCGCAGCGGGCTGTTATGCTTCGTTAGTCGCATCACAAGAATAGAGAAAGTCGTAAATACATCTGATTTGTCATTCCCAGTGTGTTTGGAAGTTTCAATGCACAGTTTTGTAAATGGATTCGTTCTGTATGCTGTGTTTATGTCTTGATTTATGGTTCTTTAATCAATATATATATATATATATATATATATATATATATATATATATATATATATATATATATATATATATACACAGTCATGATCCTTACTTTTCAATCACAAGTGGTGATGTAGAAAATGAAGTTCACAGAACAATTGCTGTGACTTGTTCATGGATTCAGGTGCCGTTCGGGTAGACGCGCCCAATATGACGTATCCGGATTTATCGCCATCCAACCCAGTCTCCACTTCAGGAACGGATGTGTTCATGGAAATTTCCTGCAATGTGTTTTTGGATTTAAGTGTTAGTGTTTGAGAAGCACAATCCTTTAAGTTGAATTTATAAAAGCCTAGAAATCCATGGCACCCTGTGTGTATCATTCTCTGTATAAAGGAGGTTGATATTTTAACATTCGTATTTGTAGACTAATTGATATAATACAGTGTTTCTATAGTTTTTTTTTTAAGATATGAAATATAGGTCTGTAGTGTACTCAAAAAGTAATCAGTTCTTGTTTTTACTTATTTTGTAGAAAACCGCGAATTTCTTAAGCAAATTGAAGTTTTTGACTCTCTCTCTCTCTCTCTCTCTCTCTCTCTCTCTCTCTCTCTCTCTCTCTCTCTCTCTCTCTCTCTCTCTCTCTCTGTATGCGTAAAAAGCACAAATGTATTCATGTCCACACACACACACACACACACACACATGGTTTCTTACCCCTTCCTCCCCTCCCTCACCCCCCCTCACTCTCCCACCTAGCCAGGAATGAGGTGTGTTGTAAGTGGCTCTCCCTGGGTCACGCCCTGTCGTCCGCCGTCACTCGAGGGGCCTCCCTCTCCTTCTCTGGTCTCCCACGGTGCCTGTTTAGGCAAGGGGCGCGTCCGTGGACCTCACCTCTTCCCATCCTCTTCCCCCCAGTGAATGAGGAGGGCTCGCTGCTCCTGCCAGGGGAGGCAATGTTTGCGTTACAGTCTCGTGTGGAGGGTATATTTACCTGCTCTCTGTTGGACGGCTGAGTTTTACGTAGAGTGTGTTGTCTTCTGTCATCCATATCCCTTCCTCCTGTCTATTAGACTGCCCTCTTCTGTCTCCTCTCATTTCCTATTCTCTCTCTCTCTCTCTCTCTCTCTCTCTCTCTCTCTCTCTCTCTCTCTCTCTCTCTCTCTCTCTCTCTCTCAATCTCAATCTTCAACCCTGCTCAAGGTTTTAGATGCAGCTTGACTACGTAAACAGTGAGACGGTTCTTCGAGAGATGCAAAACCCATGACAACCAGAGGCCATGGCGTGAAATTGAGCAAGCAATGTGTGAGAGAAGATGTAAGGAAGTTGCCTCTTAGTGTAAGAGCATTGGAGAAAATGAGTGATGGAATTGGGTATGTGAATAGCATAGAGCATGTTTAAATGGGGCCCCACGTGAGTGTTAAAACTCCCTGTCCATCACGATACAAATTGGTAATTACAGACAGGTGATTACACGCTGATTCAGACGAGGTGTATCCTGTTATTACGTCAGCGTCACCCGCCCGTGACGTCCGTGTTACGCTACGATGGATGTGACACATGTGACGGATGCGTACCGCATCTCTACCCACGTAAGTAAATAAAGAACACCGAATGCATCTCACTTTCTGATTGGTCGAGCTGAATACATGTCGATGTTCCTTTGCAATCAACTTTATAACATTACGAGTTGCATATTTCACTATGCATCATTTAAGTAGTTTTCCCAATTTTAATCGTAATATTTTTTTTTGTTTATAGATTTTACGGTTTACAAGCATCGTATGTTATTACAAACGAACAGAAAAAGGCAGATTTAAGATCAAGTCTGGCAAACTCTTATGGGCTGATGTATTATTACTATTATTCATATTTTTTTTTGTTGCTCGTTCTGTAATCAATGACAACAAGTCTCCACTACGTGATAGATTAAACTTGAGCCGTGCAATCACTCATCCAGCACTCCGTTTTCTAATCCGTTGTTGTTACGGGTCACTATCGAATTCCGGGGAGGGTGTGATATTTCCTGAACTACAATTAAAAGACGTGTTTCGTTCCCTGGCACCGTGAGGCCTCATTTCTTCATTACATCACTAAGGAACTTTACGTAGTCAACCTGAAGGTCGCTAGATTGTACTCCGCTTGGGCGAAAAACACGACCGAAGTCTTGAATATTCGAGGGAATGCTGGCCCCATGATGATCTTCCCTCAGCGAAACTTTCTTTCTCTGCCACACACACACACACACACACACACACACACACACACACACACACACACACACACACACACACACGCACAGAGCTCTCAAGGACGACGTGCCCAGCATTTATAATGCCCTCGGACGCCCATAATCGTGTCTGTGTGCCGGATGATTGTATGCGCCTCCAGATAACTGGGTCAGTGAATAGATTTCCTCAGAAAAAGGGAGGAATGAACAATTAGCTTCCCCTGGCCATTCGGTTGAGCTATACCGCTACTTGGCTTTAACTGGATAAAAGAAAACGTTGTTTGTAATACAACTTACGTGTCTCGCTGTGTTGTGCTAAGGGAGGAATTTGTACGATGGAGCTGTTTGGATATGCAGTTGGATTTACGAGGGTTGAGGTTGCGACAGCCCCGTTAAGGGCACAGGGGAAAGATCTGTTGGTGTGTGTCTGTTACGTGTGTGTATGCGTGTGTGTGTGTATGTGTGTGGGTAGGTGTGTGTCTGTGTGTGGGTGCGTGTGTGTGTGTGTCTGTTACGTGTGTGTGTGTGTGTGTGTGTGTGTGTGTGTGTGTGTGGGTGTGTGGTTTAACGATCCCATTGAGGCCAAGATCCAAATACTTAGGGAGTGGTTTTTTTTTCTTTACTTTTTTCCCCGTCTTTATTTTTTTTTCTTCTTAACAAGGGAAAAAGAATTGTCTATGTCGTTCAGCCAGGGTACACAGATGGGGGACGGTGATGGATGTTGTTTGATGGTAACGAGCACGAATCCAGGGAGAGTAATATGGCCCCCTCACTCCTGGAATCTCTCTCTCTCTCTCTCTCTCTCTCTCTCTCTCTCTCTATATATATATATATATATATATATATATGTATATATATATATATGTATCAGTCTTTTTCTCTTTATTATTAAAAAAAAGGAAAATAATCGAGACGCCTCAGAGATGCCAACAGGAGTTCGTAACGCCGACGGAGTCCACACCGTTAGGAGACAACCTTTGGCCCGGGTTCCCCTGTCAGTCTCCTTTATTTGCCTCCCACTCTCGCTGTCCACCGGAGCGAATGCACCCTCTATGAAAACAACATGACGGGGCAGCCCTTCTACCAACATACCAGAAGTGCAAAAAAAATCTCAAAGAGTGCGTTACACAAGTGACCCGACCCCCCCACCACACGAGTGAATTCTCCTGGGTTCCCCTTGCACTTTCTCTCACCTCCCTTTCCCCCTATAGCCAACTGGTTATACCGCAACGAAAGGACGATTGAAGACGCGAGAGGTTGAGAGTGTTCGACTGCTGGGCTATTCGCCACGGTGTATATCGCGCAAACCGAACCTATCCCTCGTTGAGGCTGGCGTCTACGAAAAGAGAAAGCATATTTTGCGTTGTCTGAGAAAAGGAAAATAGAACTCCCCCAATTTTTTTTTCTTCCCCCCCAGGTTTCTAAGAGGAAAAATATTACCCCAGAGTTTTCCCGGTCGCTGTATTTCTCACGGCTCTTGAGACATACTGTTAGAAAAAAAAGAGAGACTAAACAGTTTCGTCAGGGTCAACATCCCAGCATGCAAGTCAGCGAAGGAGATTTTCAACAGGACGGCGGTGTGGTGGCCAGCATCCCCTCCCGAGTGCTGGATCTCGTGTAAGAGTAATGTGGAGGATGTTGTGGGACGGGTTTAAGATCAACATCATAGATCACCACTGATGGGGTGGCTCAGCCACGCCGCTGACGAACACAGGGCATCTTCCTGATGGTGGAGACCTACCTACCCTTCCCCATTGACGAAGATCTGCCATCCTCCAGACGGAGGTCTTCAGTCAAACTGACGGAGACCTACCGTCTTCCTGGCGGAGACCTGCCGGCCTACTGACGGAGACCAACCGGCCTACCGACGGAGACCTACCCTCCTCCTGACGGAGACCTACTGTCCTAATGGCGAAGACCTACCGGCCTCTTGACGAAGACCTACCGTCTTTTTTTCCTGACGGAGACCTACCGTCCTCCTGACGGAGGAGAAGTTAGTTACACCGTGTCACGGAGAGTATTAACAATTTCTCTTTATAAAACTTTAATCTATTTCTTGTGGTCTACGAGATATCACAGGCAAATACGTTGTGCGATTTGGTCCGAGGTCTAAATTCCATTTTGTGAATCAGACACCAGAGAGAAAACGTGGAAAGTGTCGGATCACATCATGAGACTAACAGTAACCAATTACAATCCAAAGAAAATGTCAGTAACAGACTCACGTGACCATTAACCAAACCCTGAGAATATCAATCCACTCACAAGTAGATATATTATTCTAATCAGGGACGTACGATAGACCAAGATATTCCCAATGATATTAGCATTATATTAAGAAAAGAAGGGAGTCAGTATTAAGATAGCTGTACACACTAGGTGATTTAAAACTCAATACATCTGGATCTAATGGTATAAAAGTCATATACATTTATCTTTGATTACACAAAGACCTTATTACACTCCCAAGCCGAGACGTCGTATATGAAACGAATTTCGTTGTGTTTCTAGATTATATATATATATATATATATATATATATATATATATATATATATATATATATATATATATATATATATACATTACTAGATAATAATATGTCACGCTACACTCCCCCAGACGATTCTGGATCCATTTATCCTCGACTTGCCATGAAAAATATTACCCCCTGTCATTTTTCGTCGGGAGAGGCATGCCCTTTGGACGCCGGGATCACACCACATTCACCGAGGGTCAGCTTCATGGGCTTGCAACACCTCCAAGCAAGTGTTACCAAGCACATAGGAGGTAGATGATGAAGCACGAGGAAACAAGATGATGATATACGATTATTTGCTATTTTTCCGAATATATATATATATATATATATATATATATATATATATATATATATATATATATATATATATATATATATATATTCGCCAAAAAGTAACGAGTATACTGCTGGTATATTATAATCTGGTTCTCTCTACTGTACTTGGTCATAACGATGTAATTGTGCGAAAGCGCTTTGACATCTCCTATCTTCCGTTTCCTTGTGGTATTACCTACACACACACACACACACACACACACACACACACACCACACCACAACACACTAGCATATACGACCCGTACTTTGCCTGAGGTCATGCTTGCTCATATTACCGTCTCCCTCGCTTGTCAGGCATTAATAACCTTTATGAACACGAGAGGTAATTTCACTACACTTAAGAGGCGATGATGGCGAGAGACTGCAAGGGTAATGGAGGCAGTTGGCGGATGTGAGGTGCAAGGTGGCTCAGCCACCCACTGTGGTCGTGTGGCTTGAGATGTTCTGCAGCCTCCACTCTCCGCTTCATATGGTCGTATCTCACTACTTAATCAGCGTAGAATGACATTCTTGTGAACGACCTTATCTCCCCCCCTCGTCCTCCTAATGTAGCCGCGCATCTTCCCCCGACGGAAATATGGCTTGGAAATTAGAGGTCCTTGCGTTGTCAAGTGTGACGCCATGGGTCAAATATTAAGGAAAAAAACAAGAAGAAAATTATCCCATTCACTTATAAAATCACGTAAGCCATGATATTTGCCTATGTCTAATCCACACTTGTTATAAATTTGAACTTTCCCACGACCCACCATGCGTGAGTTATGGAACTTGCAAATAAAGATGTGTTTCTTTCAGTTGATATGCAAATTTATGCAACCACGTAGCCCAGAATCCATGCAGGTAGTGCCTTTGTTGTAGGCAGTAGTTCTGTTGTGTGTTGTTCTTGAGTTATCGAACTGAGAAAAAAATAGTTTCCACAGACAGAGTGATGAATAAATAGGCGCATGGTTGACCACATATTGTCGTGTGTACGCAATCTGCAGTGGCTGTACATATCCAATTTTGTATTCAAACTCTATCAAGAAGGGAGATCTAGCTGTGATATTGATAGAACTGAAAGTCTATTTCATGATGCGAGAATATCACTAAACTTCACGAATGGAACCTTCATCATCTTTTCTTTTCGTTTTCAAGAACTGATAGTCTGTATATCCTCTATGTTCAGAAGCAAGTCTATGGTTGCGTGTGTTCGAATCATAAACCAAAGGGTTTCGACCTCACCTTTGGCGAAGCATTGCCATCCTTAGTGGACGGAAAGGAGTACAGTTTCGTTGAAGAACATCCCGCTTGAAATAACCCCCATCAATTCTCACTCTCCAGTGCATGAAGTACACACACCTCTAACCTGCAGGTGCATGACTTCCCTGCATCCAATCAGCATAACGAAGATGACATATGTTACTCATTATCATCAAGAATACTCCCTCTCCGCCTCGGTTTCTCCCTCCCCAAGGGTTCATCTCAGCCTCCAACATCATTGCAACTGGTCCGCAATGTGTGTGTGTGTGTGTGTGTGTGTGTGTGTGTGTGTGTGTGTGTGTGTGTGTGTGTAACCGCTTGCTCGCTCGCCCCAGGACCTCCCCCTGGGACCCACCAGCTGAAATACCTGCTGACGTTGTACCTGTGTGGGACGCGGGTTTTACATCTATTGGCTCGCTGGATAGACACACACACACACACACACACACACACACACACACACACACACACACACACACCTGCTTAAGAACTACCTGCTGGGGGAGGAAACAGTAAGGCTTTCATCTCAGCGTCCAGCCTCACCGATACCGAAACCTTAAGCCTTGGCGAAGGCCACGTTGGCTATTTTTCCGGGTTCTTCTGATTGCTGGAAGGTGTCTTGTGTCTCTTGCTTAAATGGCTAATTTTTCTTATTCTTGTCGCTTAATGCGGGACGTTAAGTGGTGGATTCCCTTGCCTCGCCCTTACTAATTAGTTAAAAGAACCGTCTGGGCTTTTCTAGGTCTTGATCTATCCATAGTAATCAAGAAAGAAAACTTAATTGTCATCTGAGTTCAAAATTCGGTGTTCAAAGATCTGAGTAACCGAATCACGACGAAAGAAAGTTTCCTGTGCATCAAACAAACTTGTTTTTGAAAGAAAAGGAAAAGATATTCAGTTGTGTTGCAGTTCTTGAGATTAATATATGAGAAGAAGCAACATATATTGCCGACATTTATAGCTAATTTATCATTGAAAATATCAAGATTTCAGTTGTATTCGGGACCCAAATACCGCTACTTCAAATCAGGTTAAATTAACGAATCTTCATTTCTACAAGCTTATCATTTCAACAATCTCATTGATTTTTCACGGAATCTATGTTTTCATCTTTTCTCTCAGTTACTACTGTCTGAAATGGAGAATCTAACGGTGCACATCAAATCACACTCTCTCGTGTTCCATCATAATAAAGTTTCGCCTTTTGAGAAATGTCTGAATATCCATTATTAGAGATATCTATAAATCCATGTTATGGGACAGATGCCATAGATTGAACCTTCGCACCGTCGTAGAATAATGTGTGGCTCATCTCCAATAACATATTTAATATCCGGATGTTCGATATTCACTGTCAACTTATATTTGGATCGTACTTCGTTGTCTTACTCATTCTGGCCTCAAACCTCCACATACATTCGTGATAAACATAAACTTGATAACCGAAAATCTATTCTTCATCATTTGTCTTAAACATTAACTCACATTCCCTTAAATAAATGACTCTTGGCAAACATAAATTCGAGCTTGGAGAATGTGGGTAAATCTCGTTAACTAGACGTGAGTCTTAGTTTCTCAAAATAAAGTTTTCACTTACAGCTTTTACCAGCAGCTGTTATTAGGAGCAGCAGCAGTAACAGCACCTGCGAGCATCCCCACCCAAACAATAGCCCGTCCAACCCCCATACCCTCGCAGTAGAAGAGGAGCGGTGACAAGCTCCTGAACCCAATCATTTCACTTCGATCGCTTCCAGCCTCCTGAAGGAGGGAGCTCTCCTTCCCAACGATGGGTTTATGCGTGTAAGTTTCTCGATTGACTAAATAAGGCGGTGAAATTATGGCGTCCAGGGTTAACCAGCGAGACGGAGAGACTTGTGGCTCTTCCAGTAGTAACAGGAGGAGGAGGAGGAGGAGGTCCACGCCTGCCGGTGTTGTCCACAGTGGTTGCTCCTGGACCAACACCCTCCCGACCGTGACGCAAACACGACGGGAGAAAGTGGACTGCTGCGCTCAGAGATTTTTTTTTTCTTCCCCTATCCCGAAAGTCCCACGAACAATTGCTGTATGATGAGTTATGTGTGAGGTTTATGGGTACATTGTCATCCAGCTACTTTCTATGGCACGGAGTGTGGAGGGAATGCTACACGTAATATCACGGAGACGATTGGTAAAAATTGCGTATGCGTATCGTCTAGGTTTTCGCCTTGAAAATGCACATGCGTATCGTCTAGGTTTTCGCCTTGAAAATGAAGATAGCTGATAAATTCTCTGATTTTTTCCTTTTGATACCAGGCTTATCATCAGGTCTCCACGAGCAGGTAATCAACGCGAGGTTAAATCACTTAAATTTCATGCACGATGTAGACAATTACCATCTTTAACGTCTCCGACAAGAAGCATTATGTAGGGTCTGGTCAGGGATACCCGCCTAGCCATTTATCTAACGATAAGAATGATGCTTAGGCCCCAAGAATGAAAAAAACAAGTTCCAAATTTCACCTTTAAACTTTTTCTCTCTACAAAGTTTGGACGACTTGACATAGGGTCGTATGTTACAGGTTTACATATACATACACACCACAGTCTTAACTCCATGATAAGTTAGGCATCCTTGGCGTGTTGAGACCACGGACGAATCAGTGAGCAAACATCTCACTTTCTCTAACACGGCTGGCGAGTCCGTGGGTGAGTGTAAACAGCCCAGCAGTGGCTCTCTTTGGCACTCAAGAGCGCGCCTCACTGAGACTTAGGGTCATCTCACGACTGTCGAACACCAAACCGCTCCTGAGGGACGAGTCACTGAAGGTGGGAGCGAATCCTGTGTTTCTGGTCATCAGTGTGAGTATACACACACACACACACACACACACACACACATATATATATATATATATATATATATATATATATATATATATATATATATATATATATTTATATATATATATATATATATATATATATATATATATATATATATATATATATATATATATATTGAGGCCTTACGAGGAGACGCATCACTTTATATCATACTTCTTATATATCTTCCTAGATACGTAGCTGCATTATAGCTATAAGACATTTTGCTTATAGTATATACCAACTTGGACCCTTTACATCCTCTTCCAGAGGCGATAATTCAGTGTAATATTTTGATAAGATTTGATTGAAGATTAATCCATACTTTCGCAAGATTATTTTACTTAGATAAGAAAGAATGGTTTGGTTTTCTTGTTAAGTGGATTCAAATGGCAGTAAATTACCATCGTCCACAGCCAGAGGTAGGGCTGTGGAGGAGAACACTTTCAAATGAAACATGCAGTGTAAAGTGATCTTATGTGATAGATACTTTAAGGTCTATAATCAGCGTCGTAGTGGTATTTGATCTCTGGTAAATTGGTGTCACGGCGCATATGAAACCTCTTTACCATCGTGCAGCAAAGTCCTTTTTTTTTTTCTTTTCTTCTCAGCGAGAAAGTCATGCAGACGGTTTAGGTATATATGATTTTTCACATAATTTCTACCAAGTATTGTCGAGAACGTACGATTTATCCCAGTTCTGAGAGTGTTTTACGATGTTAAACTGAGGTGTAAGACATCAGGCAGTACGCAAGACTCAGAGGGATAAAGAAAGATTATTGGTACGTGATTAAAGGACATGAAGAACCACTGGTCAAGGACGCGCCGCCTATATTCTGAGAAATGGAGCTCTGTGTCAGGGTCCGACACCATGACCCTTTGCAGGAGGTGACTTTGCTGCTGCTGCTGGTGACCACTAGAGAGTCGTACCCACCTGCATCCTCTTCTTCTTCTTCCTCCTCCTCCTCCTCCTCCTCCTCCTCCTCCTCCTCGTTTTCATCTTGATCCAGTTGGTCAAGTTTCTAGCTGGTGGTCGTTAGTTTGTGATTGAGACACATGTCTCGATTAGACTCGCTCTATGAGCCTTCAGAGGATTTCAGACGTTGATTTGACTTCTCGTTTGATTCCGAGCTTCATGCTCGTCATACGAGGCTTTTCATTTTTTTTTTTCCATTATTGAACTCTGATATACACTGCTAACTAATCAGTATTTTTTTTGTTTTGTTTTTGAGTTTAACTTATTCTCTTACCGTCCAGAATTGTGCTATGGTATACGTATTACTACTCTTCGCTTTTCTTTTACTGTTTCCGTGATTAGAATCCCGCTTTTATGTCATTTTCTAATACGTATGTTTAACCTCATATTACTCAAGTCCTGAACTCTATGTAAAACCAGGCCACCATCACAGAAGCCTGTGCAAATACTTTTCACTGTTATTTTGATGCTCGTTTGACTCCCATTGTCACCGGTTAGTCAAGTGAAGATCTGAACATGTAAACAAACTTTCCAATAGTGTTTTTTTTTTTTCCTTTGCTCGTGATGTGTTGTGGCTTTCATGGAGGGGCGCTCGCTCGCGCCCTGCTACTGAGCCCAGATCTCTCTCTCTCTGTGTAGGGGAAGCTGCCATACCGCCCGTGAAGAAAAAGTGAGTAAACAGTTTGTTTATTCCAATACACTTGAAAAGAAAAAAAAAAGAGAGGAAAACAATCTTTTCTATACAGAGGGCGCGAACCACTAGGTATGTAGGTCTGGGTCAGCCTGAAAAGCGCAGGTGTGTACGAACGGTGAAAAGGCACATGCAATTGATAAACTGGTGGATAGATAGATAGATAGATAGATAGGTAGATAGATAGGTAGGTTCAGTGGATAGATAGACAAATAGATAAGATAATAATCAGATAGATAGAAGTGTAGATAGATAGGTAGATAGGCAGACAGGCTGAGAAAGAACAAAGAGAGAGGGAGAGAGAGAGAGAGAGAGAGAGAGAGAGAGAGAGAGAGAGAGAGAGAGAGAGAGAGAGAGAGAGAAATACTAATCATTTGTGTACAGAAACGTCGGTGAGGAAGACCCCGCGAGATTATTGACTCTTCTCACACACACACACACACACACACACACACACACACACACACACACACATTACTGACCCGTCCTCCTAGCATAACTCGAAGGTTACCACTTTTTGCATATGATAATGACCCTTGAGAGATGTCGCAGGTCCGAGCCATCACATCCTCTTACACTGTGGTTTAGGTAACATCGACCATCTACCGTGTCATCTAACACTCGACATCTACCTAGTCCTCTACCATTCAGTATCGTGTGTTTTCTACCCTAGGATTCATCATCTACTATGTTCCGAATGCTCAGCATCTACCGTCTCTCCTAGCATTCACCATCTATCCTATCTCCTAACATTCAACATCTACCATGTCTCCTAACATCTACCATGTCTCCTAACATTCAACATCTACCATGTCTCCTAACATTCAACATCTACCATGTCTCCTAACATCTACCATGTCTCCTAACATTCAACATCTAACGAACTTGGAAATTAACAGCTATTTCTCGTTCTGATGTTCCATTCCATGGAAATAATTGCATAATTTCCAAAATTACTTGAGAAATATGGTCACAGATAATTTTGTCAACTGTAGGTGGATGACATTGGAAATTTTCCCAGATGATAATTCATCTACTTCTGGTGTCGTACACAGTGATGACTCCCTGGTTTACGCCTGACCAACTTTGCCTTTGGACTGTAAATGAGACATTAACTCTTCTCTAATTAAGGAACCTTTCATTACAGTTTTTTTTGGTAGATTATCGATTTGATTTCTCTCGTAAACATAGCACAAATTCCATACGGAAAGTTTGGCTGATTTTCTCCTCAACCTGTTGTGATCGCAAGAAGGTCTCGAGGGTAATTGGTATCATAGATTAGAAATTGGAAATCCTGAAGACAGGGTTTCAAATTGGCGTAAGACGTAGTACGACGTATGTCTATCGAGTACACGTGCCCCATGCGTACGACGTATGTCTATCGAGTACACGTGCCCCATGCGTACGACGTATGTCTATCGAGTACACGTGTCCCATACGTATATTTTTTCCTATCTACTTTGGTCTTCGCTTTTGTGTTGAGGATCGCCTAATAACGGAGAGAATGCTGGGGTGAGGGAGGGGGAAAATATTGGGGACTGGCTAAAGTAACTTCTCTCACTTGGCTTCCTGGAGATTAATTCACCACCGCCCCGAAGTTTTTACCCGCATCTGCTGGTTCTCTCCCGAACCTGGCGGTCAAGCACACACACACACACACACACACACACACACACACACACACACACACACACACCTCTGTCGAGAACAATCACACATCCACACGTATCTCACATACACTGCAACACCCACCCAAAGTCTATCGTGCACCTGTGGTTGCGATAGGTAATTCCAAGCGACACTAAGTTTTCATCACTGGCAGGTAGGACACCAGCAGCATCAGTGGAAGTCGAGAGTTCGAAAGGTGAAGCTCAAAACCCTTCCGGATCGATTGAATGATGACTACGGGGTTTCAGAACCTATTCATCGCTGCGTTGATGTCATAATCATTAGTTACCCTAAGGTGAATATTGAAGGATAAACTCACAGGAAATCAAGGCCTGTAATACCCCTGACCCAGTTATAAAAGAGGTTTTAGACTGAGTTATTTCGTATGATAACTATAAATGATATACCTTCATCATTTTGGACTTTAACACACACAGAGCCATGGTGTCCTGTTACAGGTTGACATATATTGGGTGACGATAGATAGATTTACGATAGATAGTCACGTAGTGATGTAGACCCATTGCCTCGTCGCTACATGAAAGGAATGGCAATGGTGATGTTCCTGTTCGAAACAGGTTTATAACTAGTTTCACATCTGGTTTGGGGACGTCATTTGGGGTAACGGCCAACTTCGTTGTTTACCATCAAGTTTTAACGGGATGTGTATATCAATTCCTTTTCTTACTTTAACGCCGCTTCCCGCGTTAGGGAGATAGCGCAAGCAAACCACAGACGAAGAGGAAAGGCCACGTCCGCTCGCATCCATTCTCTACCTGTTACGTGAACTGCACCGATATCAAAGCTCCCTGTCGACAACCAGGCCCCAGAGACCTTTTTCCATGGAGAGAGAGAGAGAGAGAGAGAGAGAGAGAGAGAGAGAGAGAGAGAGAGAGAGAGAGAGAGAGAATTTCTGAGACTCGGAAACATATTTGGATGGAAAGTCCCACGTCAAGCGTCCAGTGGGGACATGATGACGCCTGGCTTTCAGTACCGAGAAGAAAATGCAGTGCACTTAACTTCCACGTCTCTAAGACGCCAGATAATTTAACACAAGTCTGAAAATATGTAGAAGGTGATGAAGACTGACGACCTTCAAGCACTACTGTGGAAAAGCATTATCATCATCATAACATTACGATGTTTACTGTGTTGTAAATCAAATTCTCGTTTTTTGGAGATATGGTGAATAGTTGATGATTAAAAATGATTGTGATTTACAGTGAAATTAACCTTACGTTAAGTTTCACTATAGGTTAGGCAGTGGAATGTCCAGGATGATCTACGACCCTTAGCAAGCGAAGATCTCCAGATTGAAACATCATTCTCATAATAACGCTTCAAAATAAAAAGAAATGCTAAACCCACCGCCTCGTAAGTCAGCCATGTGCAGTTATCTGCATTCGTAAATTGCTGCCTATTTAGGCGACATCTGAGAGAGAGAGAGAGAGAGAGAGAGAGAGAGAGAGAGAGAGAGAGAGAGAGAGAGAGAGAGAGAGAGGTAGGTGCGACTAGCACACACCAACGGCAGGTCCTCATATGGTGTGGCAGGAGGAGGCCCCGGAGGTAGTCACTCCTGCAGAAGGTAATTTCTGTCTAATGATTCTTTTCAACCGTTCGTTCGTCATTATCCACAGCGAACCCTGGGTAGAACTCGTGTGTCTGCTTGCCTCCTTGTGTGTGTGTGTGTGTGTGTGTGTGTGTGTGTGTGTGTCTTTCTGTCTGTCTATGTACCTGTCTGGTTGTCTGTGTGTCAGTACATTTGTATCAGAGCAGTGGATGACGCGAACGGGGTGAACATCTGCACAGTGAGGGACCTGTGATATGACCTCAGACGGTCGTGAACCTGAGGTCAAGGTCGGGGAGGATGTTAGTTCTTGGGGCGGGTAAACACATCTGGCTAAATGAACTCTAATTTGAGACTCTGAAGAAAATTCTTATTCCTGAAGGGATTGATTTACTAGTAAGGGTTCCCCAGTGTATACATTCTTGGATGCTTTGACCCCTAGCTTGTAACTGTTAATGAAGTCGTGTTTATTTGTGTGTCATCTATCATTAGTTGATGTCTGGGGTATGTTGATGTAAGCAGGTCCACTTTAACTCTGGGTTTGATGGAGGCTACGAGTTGTGTGTGTGTGTGTGTGTGTGTGTGTGTGTGTAATATGACGGTCCAACTTGCACTTCAAGGCTGGAGGTGTGTTTGAGCGCAATGTTTACTGTTGATCCAGGCGTTTCTGTGATTGACTAGTGGGTGTGTTGGGGGTGGTGTGTGTTTCCTTGTGTGAGGGTGCGTTGACCGAGGGGCGAGAGGTCATGACCCCTCCCGCTACGTCAGACTCGAACGTAAGACCTTCTTGGACTTGTAATTTATGCCATTAGGGAAGGTCTTAGAATTCGGCCCCATTACAGCATTATGGGTAATTTACTATCAGTGAAAAATGTCACTTTCGTTTTAATGTGCTTTTCTTGTGTGTGTATTCTCTGTTTCTCGTGGCAAATTACATTGTTTTCAAGGTAATATAATCAACGTAATTTGTTTGACCCTTTTTTTTTCTATCTAGCCACATAAAAGCTGTTTCCTGAAATTGTTGGCCACTTTTACTCCCTTGGGGGAGGACGTTTCGACCTGGAGCACGACGGTACGACCCTTGAACACGACGGTACGACCTCTAACTACGACGCAGCGACATTCAAACACGACGGTACGACTTTTGATTCTACGACTCAGGTCAAAACGCCGTGCCATCAAAAAGGTCACACCGTCGGGGATAAGGGCCATGACGTTAAAAGGTCATATCGTCGTGCTCAAAGGTCACGCCGTCGTGCTCAAGGGTCATACCTTCGTGCTCAACCGTTTTCTATCTTTCTAAGTTGCGTGAGTATATCTGTGGATCCAGATATAACAATGCCCAGGTTTTCTGAACTCTGTTTCACGTAGTAACTGAATTCCTGGAGCATCGGTTCATGTATCTACAACTGCTCTTCGTATATGGTTGACTATCTCTTTCAGTGCTTTCCTGTCAAGGTTTTTGTCAGGCATATATGTGTAATGTCTCTCCCAGTCCCTCCTTCTATGGGTTCTGTCGGGCATATATGTGTAATGTCTCTCCCAATCCCTCCTTCTATGGGTTCTGTCGGGCATATGTCATTGTGATGTTTCTCCCAACACGTTCTTCTATGGGTTCTGTCGTATCACCAACTGTATCGGTAACTGTATCACCAACTGTATCACCAACTGTATCAGCAGCTGTATCATCAGCCGTATCACCAACTATATCAGCAGCTGTATCATCAGCAGTATCACCAACTGTATCAACCGCTGTATCATCAGCTGTATCACCAACTGTATCGGCAACTGTATCAGCTGCTGTATCACCAACTGTATCATCAGCTGTATCATCAGCTGTATCCCCAACTGTGTCAGCCGCTGTATCACTGGTGGTAACCCTCCCCCTGAAGTACTCATTACAAGACGAGATATTCCGCAGTAGATAACACGAGCATCAACAGAGAGGACGGGGGTAGTCAAACTTCACCTGAGCTTCACATACCAGGGAGTCTGTCGCCCACGACGAGAGAACAGATGCTCATCTCTCTCTCTCTCTCTCTCTCTCTCTCTCTCTCTCTCTCTCTCTCTCTCTCTCTCTCTCTCTCATGGCTCCGTGTGTGAGAAAGCTCGAACGTGAGGTGTACGTGGCCGACAGCACAGCAAGGACCGTCTGTTGCATTATGGGCACGTACGAACGAGTAAAAGTTATGATTCAGGGAATTCAACATGTCTTGTTAAGAGAGAGAGAGAGAGAGAGAGAGAGAGAGAGAGAGAGAGAGAGAGAGAGAGAGAGAGAGAGAGAGTAGTCTGGAAATGCTGGCGTTTCACGGAGCCGTGAAACACGTTCGGGTGACTGAAAACCCCGTGGAAAAAAAAAAATAATTCAGTGTGATTGATTGATCATACACCCCGTGGGAAGATTATATATATATATATATCTATAACTTTATACTTATATAACCCCTTACTCGAGACAGGAATTGTACGTATATCTTTTTGATATAGTTATCTATATATCCATACGTATATTGACAGCAACCCTGGAGTATAGGCAAAGCTGAGGATTTAGATGCGTAGATTTTGCCATAATTGTTCAAACTCCCAATCAATTGTTTGTTTGGAAAGAATAACGATTCGTTTTACTCCATCGTCATCACACGAGAACACACAACACAAGGATATCAAGTATTCGCTAACTGCTTCAGCTGTTGAGCGATCTAAGGATAGCAAAAGTCGCTTCTGGTTAGCGAATCATTGCTTTGTGTTGTTTGAGTTGGTCGTTGGATGAACGAAATGTAACGTTAAGACCTTGTTTCACTCCTCTGTCATCTGCTAGGTCGAGACGAACTTCTGAGACTTCGACACCTGCTTCGGGTTAGTGATATGATAGTCGGCTGTCATCTGTCTTCTGTAAGGTCACCATTAACAGTTGTCTGTTAGCGAAAATGTTCTTTTACTTCATACGTCAAATAGCCCTCTTTTAAAAACTGTCAGGTAACGTCTTGTGCGATAACCAAGTTGCCAGTGATCTTCATTTGTTGACAATAGTTCATTACCGAGATGGCTCATTGACTTGGTTCAGTGTTTCGGAGCTGCTTCGTTCATCACAAAACCCACCACCAGTTTGTGAGGGTCAGTTACGGTGGGAGGAATGGGTGAGACTCACTTTCTAAGTTTAATAAGGTAAATTCACTACTATGTACCTTTGCTGGTGTGATGTACCAAGTGTCTGCTTCTTAAGTATTGGTCTAAACAGGGGCTAGACTTGCTTATTCGGTAAACATCCCTGGGATGATAAATAGGAGGGAATGTGACAAGTCTCCTTCACCGTTTCTCTCACCGGATACATGACGCTGTGTGGTGGAGTCGCCCAGTGACAAATTGGTTAATTGATCACGTAATCGTAGCGATGAGTTAGAACTCTGTAGACGTGGAAGTCGAGGTTTTTTTTTTGTGTGTGTGTGAGCTGAGACGGCTATACCAGTTCACTTTTCACGATGAATATTGATACTGTGTCGGTACGTCGTTCGGTACGGCGTTTGTGTCGTTCGAATTCCCCGTCGTCTTGTGTTGGGTTGTGCTTCGTCGTGGTGTCCCCCGTCCGTCGTCGAGAGTTTCCACGGTCGTCTTAGTCACGCGATTTGTAGCGACCTCAACATCGTTCGTTGTGCATCCGACGTGTCCGAACAGATTCATATCCCTTGTGTGTCAAGAGGGACCTACAAATTGCGAAGCACCACAATAATTCGAACAATGGCTCACATTTCCTTACGCGGGATACTTAGTCGCCTTAAGCACCATTTCACCTTTTGCTAACCGGCCTAAAAGATAACGACTTTCTTGTCCGTTTCATTGTTCATTCAACGACAGCACCTCATTTCGAACCATCCAACTTAAGGTGGATTACCTTCGTAACCTCAACAGAGGCACAGAAAGCTGCAGGTCCCCCCACACGTGCACTTTGATGGGAAAGTTCAGGTGAGAGGAAGGGTTTCGTAAATGTCAGCTTCTAAACAATGAGAGATGATGATATAGAAAATGTTTCTCTCTTCGTATTAAAGTTATAAAAGTTTACGGTTGTAGTATAAGTCATGTGGTGTTATTATCTAAGTGGTGTTAGCTCAGGCTATATGATGATAATTCGGCCCATGAGATGATAATTAAGGTCATCTGGTGATAATTAACCTGATGTTGAATTAGGCTATGTTATGGTAATTAAGCTCATCTGGTGACATTTCAGGTCATGTGGTATTGAAATGGCATATCTGGTGTGAGCTCAGGTCATCTAGAACCTGGGTCAGCGATGACAGATGTCAGTCTGTACTTTTAAGTTCTCAATTGGGAGGAGACATACACCAAATGACAGAGGACCTGACAGTGAGAAATATCTTAACAGGTATGTAAGTTTGATCCTCTGTGTATAGTTCCATATTCTGAATCCTTGTTAGGTCAGCCAGATCATATGGATGGAAGGTTAGAAAAGGATTGAAGTCAATAAAACATGGCGTTCGTGATCACAGACTCAGATTTGGGTAATTGTCTCGTGCCGATGCCTATTTAGTTCAGGCGATCTTATGTATTCTTAGATGATTCAAGATAAATTACGATTGTTTCTGAGACATTGAAATATAAGTAGACTAATAAATCGAACGACCACAGCAGTTATATATGCAGGTAGAGAGAGAGAGAGAAAAACAAGCGTAGTCACACATGTACACGAGCACATACACTTGCTCGAAATACTGGAGCATTACCGTAAACTAGTTTAACTTTATATGTACAGAACCGCACGGCTTCCGTTGCCGCAATATACCACATCCGTTGCTCGTCTCCGTTGCTCAATTGGCAGTCGGCTGCCCGCCAGCCGGAAGCCTTATTATACGTGGCTTCTGAAGATAAAGATGGTGACACCTTTTCCTTGAAGGCTCCAGGGCAGAGCCAGTGGAAAGGTCAGTGAACACAGTGAAGGGTCTTTGTCTCAGTTGTGGTTTGAATCCTGGGCGTGGGTGTCTGCCCACACACTCGTGTTCATCCTACCCTTGGGGGCTGGCCGATGAATGAGAATCTGGCTTCGGCCGGGATGTGTATGTGTATGTGTGTGTGTGTGTGTGTGTGTGTGTGTGTGTGTGTATGTACACACACATGAGAAGTTGAAATATGGTACATATATACACGAAAAGTTAAGACACAGGGCAACATCTCTCCCCGTAACCCATAAGTATACGTAATTGCAAACAACATGCAGATACACGAGTGTGAAAGTTCACCTTAAAAGATAGACAGTAAACACATATATGGATAGAGAGACTCTTGTGGTAAATTCTGTCGTCTTACTGTGGTATTTTCCCTCTCCTGAGGTGATGTGCTTCACATTAGTATGTAATTACCACCATTACGCACTCGTAAAGTAGATATTGATCATCCAATTCATCTACAAACTACCTTATAAAGGCGAGTAAAATTCTAAGGGGAAAATTAGCACCACATATTGGCTTAACTGGAAGAATATGTGACAAAAGATTATTAAAGACAAGCGAGTTTTATGATGGAGACTTCAATGTTCTGTTGAAAATAATCTTACTTTATAATTTGTTGAAGATTTCAACTTAACAGTAAATAGTAATTCTTTTAAACTTTTTCCCCCATCAATTAATAATGCAGATATGTTTTCGAATAACGGGATAAATATGTAATTTTAGTTTTACGGTTAGAAAGTGTAATAAGCGTACGTAATAATTGATTTTCTCTGCCGTCAAATCCATTTAGATATCTCGGAATTGATGATAATGTCGCCTTGTAAAGAATCTCATTGTCATTAGTTAAATCTGATGACGTTATTAGCACTAAGGCAAGACTAGTGATAGCCTGTGACGTCTGAACTAGGATATGACCAGCAACAGCTAGTTACGATAGCACCAGGATGCAACTAGTAATAACTAGTGACTGTTAGAACTAGGATACGACTAGTAAAAAGCTATTTATCATTATTTGTACGAGAAACAAACTATTCTCCCCGGATATGATAACACACCAGGTACCAATCAGGTCTGACACAGTGTGTGTGTGTGTGTGGGTGTGTCTGTATGTGTGTGTGGGTGGGTGTGTGTGTGTGTGTGTGGGTGGGTGGGGGAGACACACCCGGGAGTTGGCCTACCGATATAATCACCAGCCAAGGAGAGAAAATGAAGGGGATGTGAGTCGGTCAGTAGAACTCAGGCCACTGGGTGGGGTCTTGTTGCTCTAGCTTTCAAAGGACTGTTGGTGAGGCTCCTCTTGGAGGTTGTGTTCATGCGTGTATATCAGAGTTCAGAGCAGCTCTTGTCCTACAAGATATTGTTGTTTCCTGCCGCGCTCGTAGCGATTATCTTGTCCAGATGTGTCGTATCGCAGAATATATGTGTCATAACAAGTTAGGATCACCAAAAAACCCATTAAACAGGTACCGAAGTTGTCATAACAAGTTAGGATCACCAGATAACCATTAAACAGGTACCGAAGCTGTAATTCAAAAAGCGATTCAATCAAACAGTAAAAGAAGTTTGTAACTTTGATTGAAACATGGTGTCAGAAAACGTTATAGTTTACATTGAAAGACGAGACCTTTTGACAGAACAAATTGTTCTGTCTGAACCATATTCCTTTGAGGGTCTCTTTCCTCAAGGACATCTAGTCTTCCTCGATGAGTGGAAGAAGAACGTTCCATTTCAGTCTGATTCCCAGTGAATCAGAGACATAAATAGAGGCATTGGTGTCCTTATTCTGCCATACAAACACTCGTCACCCTCCTTGTCTTGGTGAATTGTAGGATTTCTCATGTTGAGGCACGGCTGATCCCAACCCTCTCACACGATGACCAAGTTTGAGACTTTATTTGCTCTTCGCCTGTAATGCCTTTGCGTCTTGTGTTGGTTTCATCATTAACTTTCTTTGCTTGAGAGAGAGAGAGAGAGAGAGAGAGAGAGAGAGAGAGAGAGAGAGAGAGAGAGAGAGAGAGAGAGAGAGAGAGACTGGAGAGAGAGAAACTTCTTCAAATGCTGCGTTTTTTTTTCGTTTTTTTTTTTGTTTTGATTTTGTTTTGGTGATTACAAGGAATGGACATCTTCGTCTAAAAGTCGTTGCGAGTTTCAAGTTCGTGGGTGTGTGAGGCGTCAGGGGGCAGGGGCTCCTCCGCCTAAACTTATCAAGGTGTGTGGATTCCTCCTTGACACACGCCCACAAGGAGCCTCCTGTCACGTCCCCCTTGGCCTACCCTGCCGGCACATGAGGTCTCCACGATGCTTTCTAACCGCCAGAAAAGAGTCGGTAATGATAGACGATATAAAACACCGTGGAAAACACTGCATGGAACACGTTCGCCGGCTTGTGGTTGAGATGTTCTCAACGCAATTATCAGGTGTCGGAGTCGGTGGTGGTGTGCAGCTTCGATCGGCGCTTCGGCAGCGGCGGGTGAGGTGAGGGAGAAGGGAGGAGGAGCTGTCCAAGTTGCCACAGATTCTCTCTCTCTCTCTCTCTCTCTCTCTCTCTCTCTCTCTCTCTCTCTCTCTCTCTCTCTCTCTCTCTCTCTCTCTCTCGTCAAACCCCTAGTTTGTCCACTCGATTCAAACTCCATTCGTCGCTCATGTCACCGAGTTCTGCCCTGAACGTAAGTGAACGAACGTGTCTGATTGGGCGGCGTTCTGAGATCAGGAGGTCCAAGCGAGTGAGACGGACGAACCCGGCGTGACGGAATGAACGCCAGGCGATGGGTTTTTTTTTTATTGTTTTTTTCCTGTTAATTATCGTGTCAGGAGTTGAGGATGTGTGCTTAGCGCCCCGAGGGGTCGAGGGAGAGGAGGAAGAGGAGGAGAAGAAGCATGAGGGGCCAGAAGGTGGTGCGTGTGTGTGTGTTGTTGGTTAATTGATTTACTTATTTATTTCTGGTCGAGGAACGTTTCTTTTGAGAGGAGTTCAGCATTTCTCAGCCCCTGCAGGCAGTGTTGAAGCTGCAGGAGCCCCATAAAAGGGGTGTTAGGGTTT
The DNA here is from genome assembly GCF_036320965.1 of Panulirus ornatus. Lineage (NCBI taxonomy): Eukaryota > Metazoa > Arthropoda > Malacostraca > Decapoda > Palinuridae > Panulirus > Panulirus ornatus. Next base: position 16,645,537 of record NC_092292.1, read on the forward strand.
AATGATAATACTAATGACAATGATGATAATGATAATAATAACAATAATGATGATAATGATAATGATAATGATAACTGTAGAAGTAGTAATATTGATGATGATGATGATGGTAATGAAAATGGTAATGATAATGATAACTATAGAAGTAGTAGTAGTAATAATAATGATAATGATGATAGTAATAATAATGATAATCATAATTCTTATTTGGGTTCTTGTCGAGGGCGCAAATTGAATAAAAGATTAAGGGTTTATGCAAGAACATAGTCACATACGCTCTTACATTGTACTTTGTCGGAATTACATACACGAACACACACACATATACCCTCCCATCGCGCACAGGCAGTGACATATACAGACGGTGTGCCTATTATATGTACATTAAAGCATCTTCATTGTGCACTTACACTACGCTCATTGTTGCCATTAACCCCAGTTCAAAACTAAATACTCGCTTAATGACTCCATTCCTTTTCTTAATGAGGAAGATATGTGAATTTACCTCGCCATTCTGAGTCACAAAACCACAATTTGTTGAGGTTGGTTGAAGGTAAGAGGGAACCAGATATGTCTGGCTCATTTGGAGTGGTTGGAGGATGCTTCTGTGGAGGCTAACGAAGTGGTGCTACGTTCCCGTAGTTCACAATAATGAATTTGTTCCTCCTCTTCCTTCTTACTGTGTGGTGAGGCAGGTCACCACAGGTCACGACAGGTCAGGCCAACGGTGGATGAAATACCATTTCATGGGAATAGCATCTCTTGGGTCGAGTGTCTCTTGGAATAGCATTTCGTGGGATAGCATCTATTAGGATAACATCTCTTAGCATCGTGAGAGAAGAGTGGAGGGAATCCGATGTGTTTTGTCCCGGGGCACTCAACATATGTGGAGATCACCCACAACAAATATTTTCCTGCTTAAAGTATAATTCATTTTATAGATTCCCAGCTTCCTACAGCTTCACCTATACAATACATTTAGAAGTGTAGATGCTGATTTGTTTCAAGATTGTCTATCTCACATTTACCCGCGAACGGCTGAAGAAGTACAATGTTGAACAAAACTTGTGATGTTTTTGTGCAAATTTTCACCTCAAGCGTGTCGTGGAAGTGACCATCATGCGATGAAACTATGTAGATTAGGAAATGAACATATTTACTTGGAAGAGACAGTTCCCTTACCCTTAACGTAACATTTTCTTGGAGGCCAAGTGAAGTGAGAACTGTTCTGGTACTACTAAGCAAAAGATTTGGCCAGTTTGACACCTCGGCTTCCAGTCTTTTCATTTACCACCCGCAGCAGTTTAGTGTGAGGAAGGAACAACCAGATAACCCCCCAACGTATGCCCTGTTAACTTACGCACTAATTAAGCCTCACTCCTCTCCTGGAGCCAGAACACTCAGTGATATATCTCATCGACTCACTGCCTGACTCCACCTCTGATGCCAAACTGCGACAGGGGGAAAGTCATGTTACACAACCAAGTACCTTAAACTGGTACTTCGTAAAGTTGGTGAAAGTCCTCCCCTCTCTTCGAAGTGGCTCATCTCTGGCGCCGAGTCATATTGGCCCAGTGAACGGCAATGTTGCCAATGACGACCATCCTTGATCACCATAGGAAGTGAAAGTTAATGATGTTCTCTGGTGGTGGGACGCCCATGTCGACTCTCCACTTTTGTTTTTAATTTAATTTCTCGCTGAAATCACTCCTGTTCACTACGCATACACACACACACACACACACACACACACACACACACACACACATGTGTGAATAGAAAGATTGATAGATTGTTATGCAATCTCACGACTTCTTTTTTTTTTAGGTGGGGGTTTCCTATCCGTTCTAGGTTGCGTTCCGTTGGGTTGCAGGGTAAGGTGGTGCTTCTTTAGGGCGAGGAGATCCTCGATGACACTTCTTCATCCGCTGAGGATAAATCAGCTTCACCGAAGGTGACTTTCCTCCATTCGTGATGTTACCACTTGTTCATGGGCTCCGAAAACATATATGTAAAATGTATATCATAAACAATTATACCTTGGATTATGCATCATCTCGTTGAAGACGCGTAGAGTGCGATTATCTTGCATAAGCTGAGATGAAGAACGAAGTCAGCAAAGCTGAAAATGTTGATCTCACGTAAATAGGATACACGAACGAGGTTGTCTCAGTGACTGAGGCACATGGGTTAAGTTACCTCGGTAAGGTACGCTGGCGAAGTTCGAAGTTCAGTGACTGAGGCACATGGGTTAAGTTACCTCGGTAAGGTACGCTGGCGAAGTTCGCGACGTTACAGTAACTGTGTTTGATTCTAGGTTTACATCCAGCACGCCAGTCATCACGTCAGTGTTTGCTGTTCAAACTTTTGTGTTTGAGAAAAAAAAAAACCTGTTCTTTCTTTTCTAAAAACATGAATATTCTGTCTTCAGAGTCACAGATGCAGAAGTATCACATTCTATCAGTATAAGGAGCTGGCTTTCTGTCCTAGGCTTTCTATAAGTTCTTATATATCAGGCCTGTAGGGTAATGACTCCTGGATTAAGATGGTCGAGTTTACTCCCCTCAATGTCTTCTTCATCCTCCTCATCCCTTCAGGGTGAGAACTTGGGTCCCAGTCTGTTGATATCGGTGTGTCCCCCTTCGTCAGTGGCACCAGTCGGTGGTCCGTGTTCGTCCGTGGCAGCTTCGCACTACAAGGCGTACGTACGTAGGTCACACCACGGACGCATTTTGGCACTGCCTCCTACGAGAAATCGGCAGTCGGTGTGTCTGTTGGTTCGCCGCCGTCGTCTGCAGCAGTAGTGGCGGAGGGAAAGTGGTCCTTGAAGACTATGTGGGATCACGGCGAGATTCTTGAGCAGGTGACAGGTGTGCCATGCAGCAGGTCTTGCCTTCGATCTCGCATGTTCCTTATGTGTGTGCCTGCACCTGTTTTTTTTAGTTCTCTCTCTCTCTCTCTCTCTCTCTCTCTCTCTCTCTCTCTCTCTCTCTCTCTCTCTCTCTCTCTCTCTCTCTCTCTCTCTCTCTCTCTCTCTCTGTAAGAAAGTCACATCCTGAATATTAGAAAGTTATCACCATCAACAAAACGGTTTTGTTCTTCTTTTTTTTCCCCCTCCATGGTCGACTCTAATGTATGTTGAACGTAGCCAGGTTGATGTGTTAGTGGCAGCTCCTCTCATTATGTCGAAAATGGGGATTGTTCGCTAGCTTTTTATCTTTTTTTTTTTTGCCCGCAGCCGCCGCGGGAAAGTGCTACAATACCTCTTCTGACCTCTCACGTGACCTCACACATGACCCAGCTGGTGACCTGGGCCTGAGTCACGTGTGTATATATATATGTATGTATATATATATATATATATATATATATATATATATATATATATATATATATATATATATATATATATATATATATGCTTTACGAAAGATCTCTCGCCAGCGACAGGAGCTACACCTTCGCAGTGCACCTGTGGGACTAATGTCTCAGTGTTGTGTCTGACGGGCGGGCTGGAAGCACAGGAGTGGCGACAGATCCAGCAGGCTGGCAGGCAGGCACGCCCCTCGGGAGGAGTTCGAAGTCTCATTTCATTTGTTACGTGCCATCGTCGAGGGTGAGGTCCTGAAGCGGTGTGTGTAGGGGGAGAGAGAGAGAGAGAGAGAGAGAGAGAGAGAGAGAGAGAGAGAGAGAGAGAGAGAGAGAGAGAGAGAGAGAGAACAGAGGAAAGTAAAACAAGAAAGAACCTGCCTTTACTGACGGACCAGCACCACACACACACACACACACACACACACACACACACACACACACACACACACACACACACACATACAAACACACACACACACTAACACACTGGCAGCTGGAACCTCTGGTTTTTCTAACTTCGTCCTTGTGACAATCCTGCTTATTAATATATCAAAGTTGACTTGCTAATGAGGGACAAGATAACCTTTGTACTGTTTAATATAACAAAAACATCGATAGGGTCATAGCGATATAAATGAATATAAATTTCTGCTTAATATGCAAACCTGTTTTGATCAGGAAATGTTTTGCGTCTACTTCCACAGGTGTATAAACAACCTGTCCCGATCCTCCGAGTTGCCCTTGGCTTAGGAGAACCTGCAGCTCATATTATGATGCAGTATAAGATATTATCCAAAGCTGAAGGCTAGGCCGTGTGTAGACTCCGAAGTCGGGGATGAGATCTCTAAAAGGTATGTGGATATATGTGGATGATAAGTTTATTTTTATACATGGAACTGTCCAATCAGATGTTGTATATGATTATGAATGTGTATAAGGCTGAGTGCATATGTAGAGGTCTATGTATATCATGCGGGGAAGTTAGTGTCGTTCGGGGATGTCAGGTAATGTCTTGTGTATCGAAAGTTTTCCTTCGATGTCTATTGACACTGGTAGGCAAGATGGCGGAGGGAATTCGAGCGTCGTATGCAAATTAGTTGTCGTGGGCAGGATGTGTTTGTCGGAGGCTGTGAGACGCAGATGGCTGTGCCTCGCGTTTCTTCTGTCACTCTTGTGTATTATACTGATTTATTTTTCCCCCAAGTATATTGATTATTATTTCTTCCCATGTGTATATTGTATCATGTATATTGTATCATGTATCATGTATATTGTATCATGTGTGGTCAACGAATCGTTGCGTTCAATGATGTATTGTGAGGATCATGTGTAGTGTGTGTGTGTGTGTGTGTGTGTTTGTTTGACGTCTTTGTGCACTTTCTTTCACGTATTTGTTGTCATGTATTTCCTTTGGGAAACGCCCAATTTCCTGAGAGAGAGAGAGAGAGAGAGAGAGAGAGAGAGAGAGAGAGAGAGAGAGAGAGAGAGAGAGAGAGAGAGAGTGTGTCTGCCTGCCAACTGGTCAGACAGACAGACAGACAGACAGACAAATTGCCAGACATACGAACATACAAAAAAGAATATATATATAAATTCATACATACCTAGATGGTATGGGGGGAAAAATAACGAGGGAATTGAATGCAAAGATCCATTAGGTGAAATCAGACCGAATGAGCAACAAAAGATCCCAGGTTAACAGCTTTCGACATCACAACTCCCATTTTTCTCTCATAAATTTTTTCTTTTTTTTTTCTTTTTTAAGATCCGTGACTGTAGCTTTGGTTTCCCCTCCCTCAACCCCCTCGTAACGGAGCAGGGTAAGGAAGAGTTCACTGCTCGCCGGGACACAGCTCTGTAACTGATCTCTGTCATCTTAGAACACCTGGCTCACAATTAGCTCGCGCCCACCGCCACCACCCTCGCCTCCTGAGAGAGAGAGAGAGAGAGAGAGAGAGAGAGAGAGAGAGAGAGAGAGAGAGAGAGAGAGAGAGAGAGAGAGAGAGCTTTTTCTCCCGGTGTCTCTCTGAGAAATAGAGATCATTTCCTGCTCTGGTCTCTCATCAGTTCGTCTCTTCTTGTGCTTACGATCTCAAGCCCACAGGCATGGTAATGAGCCCAGTAAATGACCTCTGACCTAAGATGTGTTCCTTGAGGTTAGTGTTTATGGTCTTCGTCTGTCTCTCTCTGGGGTCGACTTTGCGTCTGGAGATTGATGGAAGCTGAGCTCGTGTGTCGTATCATAGTTTTCGTTCACATACGACGGGATCCCATTAGTGTTTCTCTAGTTCCTGGACGTAAAATCACAATGGCATTTACGATATTGCAAAAAAAGAAAAAAAGGTGTTATTTTCGTATTTGATTACATGGAAGAACCATACACGTAGGGTTTGAACTCAGGGAAATGAAGGATTACTTCAGGTTTTGACTTGTGTATAGAGTATGAATAAGATTATACATGTTATTACAAAGTTATTCTGTCATAAAGGCCATTCGTTACCTACAAGTTATAACCACCAATGAAATATATCTTCAGTATCATTTAAATGTTTAGGATAATTCTAACACCATTCAGGCTTTCATTGCATGTGTCGTTTTGAGTCTAAAACACAGTTTTACAAGCACTGAAAACCTGTGGAATCAATGCCTAAGATGTCATTGGGATCTCAGTCGAATACAGAGAAATGTAACTTTTCTCAAAAGACAGAAAAGAAAGGATTATGCTGTTTTATATATTACTAACGATATCTACTGTGCCATAACCTATAATCATATTAATTTTGTGAACAAATCCCCTCTAGTCTACATGGTTGCATCCAACTAACATGGTATGTTACATTTAGAAAAGAGACCCCTGAAGTCATTTTCTAAGATTGGATCTCGTTCTCGTTTTCTCTTAAAGGAATATTTTATGAGTAACTCTACTAATGAAATAGTGCCTTGTTCATGGTTGCAGGAATACGTAATGAAGTTTGAATTACTTTTTATACTTAATCTATTTGCTCTTACATTTATTTTTTTTTTACTTCTAAAGTAATGATAATTTTCTGAATACAGAAAATGTTGAATAAACTCTATTGTAAGGTGCCAAACGTACAGTGAGAGCGTGTATGGTCTTCAGAATTACCTTAAACAGCTTAGGAAGGTGTTCAAGACTTTAAAACTGTTGGTTATAACTTGATGTTGGCGGCCTTAATTAACCTGGCAGTTCAGGGGCCTATTGCTTATATAGTTCACTATTATTATTGTTATTAATATTATTATTATTATTATTATTATTATTATTATTATTATTATTATTATTATTATTATTTGATATATAATATGCAGTGAATGCAGAATATATGGATCACTTGTATTTAAACAAGGTTGCATTCTAGCAATATGATGTCAAATGACCCAAATAATACAGAACTGCAAATGGATCCGATTGTATCAAAAAGAATCCACTTATAAAAGGTATTGCCAACCTTAGGGTAATATGGCTCTGTTTCTGCTTTTCTTTCTCTTTCTTTTGGTAGAAGTGTCGGGTCTGATTTTGCCCCGAACGTTTCTCTAGATATACACAAAACTCGTATTATAATGTCTTTAACATCCAGTGTGTGTGTGTGTGTGTGTGTGTGTGTGTGTGTGTGTGTGTGTGTGTGTGTGTGTGTGTGTGCCTCGTCTAGAAGTGGTAGGAAAAGTCTTTACACCAAGTGAAACAACACTTTTATTCAGTAAGCTACAAAATTTATTGAGCAAATTATTTCCTCTAAGACGCACACACACACACACACACACACTCACTCTCTCTCTCTCTCTCTCTCTCTCTCTCTCTCTCTCTCTCTCTCTCTCTCTCTCTCTCTCTCAGCTCTGGTCTGGTATCTATGGGACATGGAGGAATCCCCAGTGTTGTGACGGTACTTGGGTGTGCTTCGTAAATTTCAGTTTCTGGGTCAATTTTTTTTTTCCATTTTTTTTATGATGTAGCTCAAGCAGTATATTAATTTTTCTTTCGTTTTTTTTTTTTCTTATCAAGTTTCAGACATTTTTTTTTTTCTTCTCGTTGTCGTTGAGCGATGTAATGTCGAGTCATTTTGACAAATGGCTTTTATTTGGCATTGCCTTGATCTCCAGGGGTATGTAAATATTTTTCTCGGAAGGAATGACTGGGTGGTTCTGCAGAGCGACATATTGGACTGAGCTTTTGAGGAAATATATTTTGATTCTTCGCGCCCTCCATTCTTTCCGAGACCTCTATAAATCACTGGTCCTCTACTACTACTGCTTCCTTCCACAGATTTCGTTGTAATCACTAACCTGTGATGATTAGAATGATCACTGATCAGTTCTGTCAGCCATGATAAGTCCTTCATCACTCCTGATCACCTCTCAAGAGTCCTGAAAGTTCTTCTGCCATCCCCTAGTCCTTGCGACATCCTCCAAGCGCTCCCACGATGCCGGGGCTCATCTCCGTCTCTCATTGCACCTTTCCCCTCACCTATCTTCTTCCCTCTGTTCTTATGACCTAAATTTCCCTTTCCCCCCCAGCCTCCATCCCTTTCCCAATCCTCTGCCCCTTACGTTATCCCAACTACCACCACTACCACTACTACTGCTACTACTTACTACCACTACTACCACCACTACTACTACTACTACCACTACTACTACCACTACTACTAGAGATGATGTGGGAGACGATGTTGTTGACTATCAGTACACTTTACAGGGGAAAGCCCCACCCTCCCACTGCTCCACCATCATCACCACAACAGCCCTTCATCAATCGTCCTCATCCCCCTCGTCCTCCTCCTCCTCCTCGTCCTCCTCGTCCTCCTCCTCCTCATCCCACGGTCTCTCCTTTGGTCTCGATGACGGCGACGAAGGAGAACACGACCCCGAAGACGCTCACCGCCCCGTAGAACCAGTAGAGGCCAGGCTGTGTGAGGGCCTCTTGCATGACGCTGTACAACTGGAGGGCCAGGAAGGTTGCGATGGTCCCGGTGGAGATGCACACGGACGAGGCCTGAGAGGGAGGGAGTGAGGGACGTGGGAGATTATATAGATGAGGCTTAAGAAAGAGAGAGAGAGAGAGAGAGAGAGAGAGAGAGAGAGAGAGAGAGAGAGAGAGAGAGAGAGAGAGAGATCCTGAGAATGGGGAAACCAGGAGGGATGAGAGAAGGAAGGAAGGAAAGAAGGAAGGAAGGTGAAATGAAAACGATGGATGAAAATGACAGAGATAAAGATGGATACAAGGTATAACAAATGGGGTTGAGAATGAAGGAAGAACTGGTGACTGGTCGGGAAACTACATATAAAGAAGACGAATAAAAGAAGAGGAAGAAATTGGTGATAAATCAACTAACAACGGCTGGAAAGGGAGCTAGGGATCTCTGGAATGACTGGAAGCAGAGCAAGTAGAGAAAAGACTTCAGAGAGGGACGGCAAAGACACGAGAGAATTGTTGATTTCAAATCATTTATGAATACGAGGAACAGTGGAATATGATTGCAGTGAACGGTGAAATAATGAAACCCCTCACCAGTGATAATATGAATGAAGACAACAGTAGAATGTGAACTGGAGAAGCATTAGAATATGGACAAGAAAATGCTTACTTCCATTGAAATTAGAAATGACAAAGAAACTGTCATTTAAAAGTGAAAAACTCCTAACCAGAATCGCATGATTAAATTATAAACAGAGAAATTTGTATGATGATTATAGAAATTATAGATACAGCATTATGAAGAATTAGAAAATCCAAGATAACTGATGAAATGGCTGCCAAATATTGTACAATCTAATTAAGATATGTATTCATTCTGTATCAGACTTTCCTTTCCTTACGGAAAAAATTTCTGAGAAGTCTCCTTACGAAATATTCTCAGACTTTTCCCTAAGGAATATTCTCAGTATGAGAGGGCTTCCCTAGACGAACCTGTGCGCGGATGCTGGTGGGGAAGTACTCGGAGGAGACGATGAAGGGGACGGGGTGGACGCCCACGTCACAAATGAACAGCGACATGGTGACACACACAGTCGGAACCCACGTCAAACTGCAACACACATAGGAGTTACTCCTCATGCCTCTTACTGTGGTGCAAAAGCAGTTCTATTTTTCTCCTTCTTCTTCTTCTTCCAGCAGGAATAACTGTGAAATAGTAAGCCTAGGACTGATGATAATTAGTGCTTTTTTTATGGAGACAGACCCTACGACCTAGCTAGTCAAAGACATTTCTAAGGATAGCCATATATGTCTAAGCATCATGGTGGAAAAGCTGGAAAAAAAAAGAAGAAAACTTTCACATTAATCAGGCTACTTTTTATGGACATTTCTAGCTTAAGATTCCAGAAGTGAATCATTGATCAACACTGAGACAAGAAGCTGTGTCAGGGACGTACTTTTTATAAGTGTCGTCGGTTGGATCAGCATGTTCGGCCAAGTACACATACGCCCCGAGGAGGATGAGACAGCAGGCGTTGATGGCGTGGGATATGATGAGACAATACCGGCGTCCTATGACATCTAGGACCAAGATGGCCGTTAGGGTCCCCGCCACTCGTAGGACCCCCGCGATGACCGTGATGGCGTCGGGGTCCATTGAGGCCCCAGTAGCTTCTAGGATCCGTGCCGTATAGCTCATCAGGACAAAGTTGCCACACAGCTGCATCAGCACGAAGAGCGTGATCACGACCCCCATGCGGCGCAACACGTCCCTCTCCAACATGTCACGCCAGCTGCTTCTCTTGGTCCCTGAGTTGACGGCGTTGCGACGCTCCAGTTCCAACACTTCGGCTTCGACGTCTGCGTACCTGCCTCGCAGGCGCGTTAAGATAGCGATGGCCTGCTGGCGCCGACCTCGCACCACCAGGAAGGAGGGTGAGGCGGGAAGGAAGAAAGTGCATATGAGGAAGAGGAAAGGTGGCAGTGCGCACACTATGCTCAGGTAGTGCCAGGGTAAGACGTAGCCGAAGGCGACGGTGTAGAGGCTGCCCAGCACTACGCCCATGGTGGGGATGGTGGCCATCATGCCTCGGATGTTGACGTCAGAGAGCTCGATCACATAGGCGTAGCCGGCGATAGTGGTTCCGCCCGAGGCCAGGCCTACCACAAACCTGCAGCAGCCCGAAGAACGTGGGCTAGTACCACAAACACCGCAGAAAGGATCTTACAAAATATACAGAAATCTTACTAGATCGTCCCTCTTACCTTTCTTCTCCTTGCTCTTCCCACACACACACACACACACACACACACACACACACACACGCGCGCGCGCGCGCGCGCACACGCACACACAATTTTACCAAGTATGAACAACCTTGAGAACCTGTACTGAATAGCAGCTCACATTGTGCTCGCGCCACGTACATCAATCATCCCTGTACGGCTTGGTTGCATAAAACTTGCAGTATTGAGTCCGACTTGGGTCGGTGGTAAGATGGATGTGTACCTAACTTTAAGCAAAGCTAAAATCTTTGTTGTGGTATTAGAGACGAAAGAGAAACAGGATTATTTTCTCTTGGGTTTGAAAGACTGGGAATAATATGTCGTAACATGTCGCTTGTTATTCAGTAAGTGTGATAGACTCATCGTATTTGTTCTCGAGTCAAAGAGCAATTCAGGATAAAAGTATACACAACTTAGTTACTTCTGTAGCAGTCACTAAAGAATTGTTGGAGATGGTTCATGAGGGACCTGAGATTTGGAATCCTATCCAGACAGTTATTGATGAAAGAAAAGGACTTGCAAAAGTCATCTGACCAACGAGGAAGAAGAAGAACGAGGAGGAGGAGGAGGAGAAGGAAGAGGAAGAGGTGGAGGAGGAGGAGGAGAAGTTACTACACGAAGCTGTCACCGTCGTACCTGCCAATCAGTAGAACAGACGTGGTGGGGGCAAGGGCTGTGACGATCCAGCCGACCAGGTAAGGCACCACGATGATCTGCAGGGAGATGAGACGCCCCAGCTTGTTCACTGCCAATCCTGCCAACCACGCCCCCAGCAGCGTCCCTACGAAGGCCAGGCTGCCTGTAGGGGGAGGAACGACAATGAGAAAGTCGTCACCAAAATCCCACGGGTCCTTGTCCTGTTCCCCTCACAAACGTCTGCTTTGCCACTGCCCAGAATACATCTATATGGTGTTCCTTCAGTCATCATTCATTGCTACGTCTAGCAGCACCATATATATATATATATATATATATATATATATATATATATATATATATATATATATATATATTTATATATATATACACACACACGTCAACATTCACAGATGACTTCACCTTGTTCACCGCTCCCTCTGCTTTTCGTTGTCCACTCTTCATGTTTTCACTAACCGGTTTGTCTCACGAGGTAACTCTACACTCACATACAAGATGCTTCAGGGTGTCAGGTGGCCCACACGAATCCTGATCGCGTAAAGTATCTTGATCCCAAATTGCTCCTCAGAGATTCTGGCGTTCCAAAAGTGATACGACCTGTTTGTTCTTCGTTGTTCCCTTGCTCTATTTCTTTCTGGGTTATTGTTATAGGTTGGTTATGATGTTGTTGAAGGGTGCGTTCCATTGTCGTAGTGGTGCTGTGTTGTATAGTTGTATTATTGTAGTGGTGCTGCTGTAGTGGTGAAGCAGGTGTTGTATCCATGCAGTGGTGCTATTGTGTACTTAAAGGTGTTGTATCACAACCTTTAGTCATAGGTACAAGTTGTGTTGTAAATGTCACGACAGTTGCGAATTATTTCCATGACATATGCCCAATGCTTTTGTTTGTGTCGTGGATGCCACACTCGGAGGCTGTCACTCACCTGTCATATCCTTTTGGGTGGAGTTGAAGACGACCTCGGTGCCAACCAAAGTGGCGTTGTTCTCAGCCAGACTGGAGAGTGCCGGGGAGGGCCATGTTATGATGGCACCCAGGGACACGTAGGCTAAGGTCACCATGCACACCAGACCCACCTGGGAGCGCGGAAGAACGAGGTTTAGCGGTGACTGAGTGGAGGTGGGGAAGTGATGGGAGGAGGAGGAGGGAGAGTAATGGAAGCAGGCGCGAGCGATATGGAGGTTGGGAGGAACCAGGGGATGAGAACATAGCTCAGGGGCATTTGTGGTGGGGAGAGGGCCGAGACAGGAATAAGAGACAGTGAGAAATGATACATAATATTTAAGGGGATAACTCTCTCTCTCTCTCTCTCTCTCTCTCTCTCTCTCTCTCTCTCTCTCTCTCTCACCTGTCGAGCAAGTCGTATCCGTTTCTCACCGAGCGGTTCCAACTCCTCCACCGCCTGGACAGCTTCGCCTCCCCCGTCTGTGGGGCCAGAGTTAAGATAGAACTGTTAAAGTTAAAAAAAAAAAGAAATAAATCATCGTAATCCTAACCATTACATTGAGAAAGTTGTACTGATTTTGAAGCTTTGCTTAATGTATGATATCTACTTGATAAAAGATTATTGTAGACAATTATGAGCCACCAAAAAGTGATGAAGACCAAATAGCAAAAATGATTCTTTTCTCCATTTGCTCCAGTGTATCAATCATGCCACAGGATTGCGAAGCGAAGGCATTTTCAAAACATAGTTTGCTGTTATTCGTCACAAGATACAGTATAGGATACATACAATACAGCACAGTCTACATTGAATACAATAACGAGTCTAGACAGAACTTGATACAATATACACGGAATACAAGAACATAGGCTACGCAGAATACAACACAGGTATCACCAAAAAAACAAAAACATCATCAGACTAAAGGGATCGCTACAAAAACCCGTCAGAACACTACAGGAGCCTAATAGAATCAAGCTTAACAAGTCACGTTTTTATATCTCCCTTGCAGTTGTTGCCATGCTGCTGCTACGTCCGCCACCAGTACTGTGTGGTGGTGCTGCCCCCCCACCCCCCACAACTGGTCCTCTGTGGTGGTGCCACCCCCCCCCCTCACTGGTCCTGTGTGGTGCCCCTCACATGTCCTAAGTGTTGCCCCTCACAGGTCTTATGTAGTGCCCGTCAATATTGTGTGTGGTGCCCCTTACTGGTCCTATGTGGTGCCCCTCACTGTTCCTGTGTGGTGCCCCTCGCTGGTCCTTTGTAGTACCCCCTCACTGGTCCTGTGTGGTGCCCCTCCCTGGTCCTGTGTGGTGCCCCTCACAAGTCCTGTGTGGTGCCCCTCACAAGTCCTGTGTGGTGCCTCTCACTGGTCCTGTGTGGTGCCCCTCACTGGTCCTGTGTGGTGCCCCTCACTGGTCCTGTGTGGTGCCCCTCACTGGTCCTGTGTGGTGCCCCTCACTGGTCCTGTGTGGTGCCCATCACAAGTCCTGTGTGGTGCCCCTCACAAGCCCTGTGTGGTGCCCCTCAATAGTCCTGTGTGGTGCCCCTCACTGGTCCTGTGTGGTGCCCCTCACTGGTCCTGTGTGGTGCCCCTCACTGGTCCTGTGTGGTGCCCCTCACTGGTCCTGTGTGGTGCCCCTCACTGGTCCTGTGTGGTGCCCCTCACTGGTCCTGTGTGGTGCCCCTCACTGGTCCTGTGTGGTGCCCCTCACAAGTCCTGTGTGGTGCCCCTCACTGGTCCTGTGTGGTGCCCCTCACTGGTCCTGTTTGGTGCCCCTCACAAGTCCTGTGTGGTGCCCCTCACTGGTCCTGTGTGGTGCCTCTCACGGACCTTCGGGAATCAAGCACTGGAACCTCTAAAGTCAGTGGTTGTGCTTTCAGCTGGGGACCTGGTTATGATGATGCCAATGTCTATCTCCAGCAGGAGTCGGGTGCTAGAATCATAGGACGCTCAGCTTGGTGGGTTCTGAGTGGTAGAGCACCCTCCCCGACGGGGTCAAGGCGTTCCTCTTGTCGAGTTCAAAGCAGCATTGCGCGTCAAACACACACACACACACACACACACACACACACACACACACACACACATAGGATATATATATACGTATATATATATATATATATATATATATATATATATATATATATATATATATATATATATATATATATCCTAAGCCAGACACCCAGTGTATCGACCATCCTCGAGTGAAGGATGAACAGCTGGGTTAACTGTGAGCCGACCCACTGCCCAGGACTTGAAACCTGAGCGGGCCCTTGCGTTGAGCCATGTTCGGTAACGCTAACCCTCCACCACCACCACCACCACATCATCAACCCCGGGACGAATAATTAAATGACCTAAATTAGCCACAATGACTCGAGTGGTTAATCATTGTAAGCGGGTGAATCTTACTGTATGATTAACACGGTGCTGACTGACTGAGTCTTCCTCAGTGCGTACCCTACCAGTAGCAACACACATTCCTCGCCCGTGCACGTCCTTCATTGTACCCTTACGCTCTACCATTCCCCCACAGACCTCCGTCTGACGACATTCCTCATACTTATTTTAATGTTTCAGTGTAGTGCACCTTAATATTCTTTACCTCATGGTTCAACCCAGGGGGTTCCATACCCTGGATGACTACTATATCACCTTTTCATACTATCCCCATCTAACTACCCCGTTATCCACCCAATCTTACCTCACCTAACTACCTCATCACCCCTCCTCAACCAGTAACTTCACCCCCATCACCAAAGATCAAGCACAACCCACACACCCACACACACACAGTTGGTCGAAGCACTACCATCCAGACATCTAGGCCAGCAGACCTGCTGAACACACTCATCCCACATTAGACCTGAAGTGAGTCTAATTGTAATTCAGGCTGGAGTCTTATTGTCCCCTCCGCTAGCCTTGACTCATTGCTCCACCATCTCTTGCGCAAACTCCTTAACAATAAGATTTTAGTCCATCATTCTAGAAAGAATAGATTTTCGCTTGCCTTGGAGGTGCTTACGCGTGCCATGAGACACCAATATGAAATCATGAAAAAAAGAAAATGGACATGTTTCTCTCTTATTCATTTGTCTCTGATCTGTTCTGGCTGAGCATTTGCCAATACCACACATATTCTGCTGAGGGTCTTGCGTTGGTGCAGAGATGGTTGTGTGCTGATGGGAGCAGGGTGTATATTTGGGTGTGGGGGTTGTTTGTTACGGGAAGCAGTGTTGTTTGTTAGGTGGACAAGCAGAGAGACAGACAGATAGACAAGTAGACACAAAGATACGATAACAGACGGGTCGGTAAATGGCATGTTGGCGCGGCTGACGGATACAAAAGAGCGAAAATATGCATTCTTATCAACAGAGATGAAGAGACGTTGAGTAATGCTGCATGCGCAACAGATGAGAACCAAGCATAGCTATCCTTAGGCTGTGTCCTTGTAACCAAATATGGGACCCTCCTCTCTCTCTCTCTCTCTCTCTCTCTCTCTCTCTCTCTCTCTCTCTCTCTCTCTCTCTCTCTCTCTCTCTCTCTCTGGCCAATAAGGAGCGTAACTAAGGAAGGTGTGGCAAGGCGACTCCAGTAGTGGATATATCAGGCAGTGAACGTGGAAGGTGGAGGCCAGTTGATAGATATATTTGAAAGAGGTTATACCGAGAAACGGGTGTGAGGTGTAGCCTGGAGGGGTGTGGAGGTAGAGAGTCAGCAGGGAGTGTGGAAGTGTAAGGAAGGAGCCAACAGCAGGAGGGTGGTGTCTATCCTGAGGAGGAGGAGGAGGAGGGAGGGAACCAACGAAGGGAGTATCGTGAAGAGGTGGGAAGTAGGCCTCACCCACCTCCCCACCACCACAGCTAGGGAGACAGACGAGATGAAGGTTAACCACGACGGTATGTTGATCAAAACATAACCCTAAGGGAACGGGTTTATTTTCTCGTATGCCCTGAACCACCTCCCCTTCAAAACTCCTTCCGGCTCACTTGCTACCTGACCTGTCATCCCAGCCTGACCACACATAACCACTAAAACCATTCCCCTGATCACCTCCCCATACCACTCGTCCTTAATCCCACTCCGCCCGTGCTACCATACCTCTTTTTTATCATCTTTTACCATCGCTGTGTTTATTCCCCATTGCTCCTTCCTCTCGATTATACCTTACCCATTCACCTGCTTCTCCTCCCTGGGAAACGTATGTTCTTGATTCACTTTTTCTTACTCGACCGTTATTTCCCGAGTCAGCGAGGTAGCGCCAGGAGCAGTCGGAAAGGAAGCCTCATTCGTTAGCCTCCATTCTCTAGCCAGGCCCCACGGACCTATTCCTCTATGATCTATCCTATTACTAATTACTCTCTGTCTCTCTTCCTGATCACCCTCTACTATCCATCTCCCTGATCACCTCCTTCATCTTCTTTCTCCATTTGTCACCTTTACTATCCCTCTTCCCGTAGGATCTTTCCGATATCTTGCCAGTGCTGTAGTAACGCCAGCCAAAGATCACATCCCTCCTACTCGGATTGATCAGGGACCTTAAAAGTATTCCCATGTTTTCGTGTGTTCTCAGAACTAAGCGTTACTCGCTATCAATCAAACTCAGTGCCTAAAGGGAACAGCGAGATATCGTGTTACACACACGGTATCTGTGACGCGTAGATGACTTCGTCGATCGAGCGGTAAAAGTGGTCCATGATGGTGGGAAAGCTATCGGAATCATCCAGTCTGTTATACAATACGTCACTGTAGCTCTAGGTGGCCCCTGTTGATGGCGGTGCATAATTCTAATCGGAGTGAAACAAAAAGTAGTCTGGCTAGGTTGGGGTTTTTACTCTCAGACGCCTCGGTTGTCAGACATTACTCACATGAACATTATATATATATATTTTTTTTTCCCCTGATGCTTTACGGCTACAATAATAGCGTCTGCTTTATAAAAAGTCTTTATAAAGACCTTCTGGGCAACGTAGCTATTAATGCTCTGGCGTTTGGATTCACTGGTATGTTTAGATAGTCTCAAGGTGATGTTTGCCATGATTTAAGCCACGCGCCAGCTTCCGGGATGGGCACAATGTTTCCAGCTCTCTCTCTCTCTCTCTCTCTCTCTCTCTCTCTCTCTCTCTCTCTCTCTCTCTCTCACTCTGATGGTGGTATAACTCATCTAGAAGCATACATATTCCAGATTGGACGAGGTTGTTACTCCTTTTCGGCAGTCGGCAATGTTACGTCATCGCTAAGGGTAATATGATACTCCTAGTGGAACCACAGACAGATGGAGTCCTGCAATATATATATATATATATATATATATATATATATATATATATATATATATATATATATATATATATATATATATATATATATATATAGTTGTGATTGGAGAATCCTAAGATACCATCATGAAAAATATGAAGCTCGTTTACCTCAGAAGTAAACTTGTTCTCTCTGAAAACATATGAACAGATGATAATAAAACTAATGAAGGCGACAGTAACACGTAAGGACAAGAGACGATCCAGGAAAGCAGTTGTATCCTAAGGAAGTCAAGAATTATCTTGTTTATAGCCTGTACCTATGGCAACTCGTGACACCTGTCGTTAATCACATACACTGTAAAACTCTCGTGGGTATGTTAGGCTACGTGGATTCTACTAGTATCCATAGAATGAGTTGGTTTACTTGGGTTGGTATACATCCTCTCTCGTTACTGTACCTTTCTCCTTCAGGGCATCGATTTCGAGCGTCTCGTTCGTCATGTTTGTTGATCTCAGGTGAGATGGCGTCCTGGATATTGTTTACCTTCGTCTTGAGTCTCTGTATCTCTCTCCTTCTCTCTTTCCCGCTCTTCTGGTGAGTGTGCCTCCTTTCCCAGCAGACCCCGACGAACGCGCCACACTCACAGTAAACACTGATGATTTGATCGTATGGTCAGTAAGAACAAAACACGATCGAGTGTTCGTTCAGAGTGATCACCTACAGCTGTCGCGGCAGACAGCGCTATATTCAGTTTTACGAACCATTGGATGATGGTCTTGTGGTCCCTCACATCTGTTAGACACACGGGAGAATGAGGGTCGTGTCGCGGTGACTAAGTGGTCTCCGTACGCGTCCCAGAAGCGTCTTGAGACGCTGCTCCTGGCGGGGAGTGCAAGAGGAGACTGGCTGCAGGGTGGCGGCGCGTACCTCCCATTGTCATGGTAGGACCTAACACTCTACCCCCCGCGGCCTCCCCCAGCGCACCCACAAGCGCCGGGGATTGATGACCTTCTTCTGGTGGTGGTGGTTGTGTCGGCGCTCATCCTGCCCCGCTTACCACCATCGTCCACACGATAGGAGTGCATGGATGAGTGGCCATGGTGCAGAGAGAGAGAGAGAGAGAGAGAGACAGCTGTGTCGCTCAGGGGTCAAGGTAGCCTTGTGAAGATCTTGATGAGTCTGGCGTTAGGTGTCTCGCTCCCTTCCGCTGAGGTGGCATGGTCTGTGAGGCTGGTAGGCCGCGTGCATGAGACGCAACCCATCAGGGACGTTCTTACAGGGCAAGGGTCATAGACAGTCCCCGGGTAAATGGGTAGCAAGCATGGGAGAGGGGAGACAACTGAGATTGGCTGTTGGGTCGACAGATACGCCCAGGAATCGAACCCATGCAAACCCGACCCCAAGCAGGCCCATGCTGACTCATGTCAGTAATTCTAACCCCCACGGAGGCCCGTGTGTGTGTGTGTGTGTGTGTGTGTTTGCGTGTGTGCGTGCCTGTGTTGTGCTCAGATAGGATGAGGGAGAATGGATGAAGAGGAGGGTGGGGGAAATGATTGTAGATTGATAAACCCAGAGACGGATATATAGATGGAGAGAGAGAGAGAGAGAGAGAGAGAGAGAGCATAACACTGACACGAATACTAAATGAGACACAACGAGCGGTGAAAACTTAGGGCGATGTCAAGATCAACAACAGAATAATTGGGGGTTAATCACTTGACGATAACAATGATACGACACTCAGGCTCGCTACAGTTGTTGTGCCTCTACACCTAGTGCATCTTGCTTCCTTCAAGTCCACTTCCGTCGCTGAACTTTTATCCCAAGTGCGTTTTCCTTTACCATACCGTTTCTTCGTAGCTGAATATAGAAAATGTAGGCTGGTATTACTGTCTTCCGGTAGTTCAACCGTCAGTTGTTTTAAGATCTGGCTTTCCCATGTACTCCAACGTGCACTATAGTCCCTCCCTTCTCCCTGCCCATCACCATCCTAGTATACGGAAGTACTCGGGGACGACAGAGAACGGGGAACTCGATGATCCATGACGAGTCTGTGCTAGAAACTGGACAGTGAAGCAATGGTGTGTGTGTGTGTGTGTGTGTGTGTGTGCGGGGAATGGGGAAGGATAGCACCACGAGCCCTGGCCACTCTCGTGTGGGTCAAGGACATGGTCGTAGGGGTGAAGAACCCCCCCGTAATGTTTTTCGTTACTGTGCAATCCGTCGGGCCCAACCTCGCTGCAGCATCAACGTGCAGCATCAATCTTCTAGCGCGGGGAAACGATGCGAGTTAGTTGTACTTGTTATCATAACTTGCCATCGATACGTTTAGGGTCAATAGATTTATATTTGGACTTATTCTAAGCCTGACTGTCTTCCTTAGTTAGAAGACGTATCTCAGGAACTAAGGCGAAGTCTGTGATATAAAAGTATCTCTCATTTCTATGGCGTAGGAAATGAAGCGAATCCCATTAATTGCAGGAGTGATGGATGAGCTCGTTTCATGCCCTGGTCCCCAGGAGAAAGCGGAGGAGGAAGATGACATGCCAGGGCCCTGTAGAGACCACGGTTGATCATGCCTATCATAGAGTGCCAGCTACTGTGAGTATTGTAGCTGTTCCCAGTGTAACTCGCTTAGTATTCACTGGAATCACAACGAAGGATTTTAGGTGACAAGGGCATGATCGTGATTTATCCTACTCTCTCTCTCTCTCTCTCTCTCTCTCTCTCTCTCTCTCTCTCTCTCTCTCTAATTAATCATATCCAGAGTAGGGCGTGAGAGGCGTGCTAGGGCCTCTCCGCTGACCCTCTTCCTTATAAGACTTGATTAGATTTGGTGGGTCACTTCTTGCACTGCTACACGACACGAGGCCGTAGCCTGACGGAACCAAGGGAGACTTTCACGAGTATAAGACTCTCATGATATGGCCAGGTTTATTCCAGTTCACATCTGGCTGCTGGTTTCGGGGTAAAGTCAGGGTTGCAACAGCGACTTGTCTTTTGTTTTTTGGTAATGCTTTAATGGGAACGTAAGACGCCAGACCACGGGAAAGAGACCTGACGCTTGGGCAGGAAATGATCGCCCCGGTCGGCTGTAGCATTAAACTTGTCTGTTACCCATGGACCTCCAAGATACGAATGTGGATGGAAAGAGAACAGATAGTTAAGGGGAGGTTTGAGGTGCTCACACACACACACACACACACACACACACACACACACACACTGGATTTCCCAATCCGTCCTGTGGACTTCGAATGATTTTGCATCTGTGGACAAGAGACGTGTGTCCACTATAGGTGGAGGAGGAACTCTAGTGAAAAGTATTGCACGTGTTCCTTAGATCCATAAAGTCTATCCCTCAAGAGGACGTCTGACTCTTTCGACTGACTTTTGGCGTCTACAGATGTCAAAATCCATTTTGGGCCAATTTGGCTTCCCATGGTTGTTGTCAAATTAACAGTCATCATTCTGACAGACAAGCTGTTGTCACTGTCCTCTTGTTTCGAGAGGTTGTTCAGGATTGAATTATTTAGCTCTATTTCCTTTTAACTTTGTGTTCCAAGTTTATTATTTTTTTTTTCTAACGAAATTGTGCACTTACTGATCTCACTCAGAGTCTCTTCGTTTCTGAATCATGATGTTACTTACTCTCTCTCCTTCTCTCGCCTACCTATTAGTACCGTCCCATGGTCTCTCTCTCTCTCTCTCTCTCTCTCTCTCTCTCTCTCTCTCTCTCTCTCTCTCTCTCTCTACGTGGCTGCAATCCCACTTTCATCCACTTACTCCCCATGTCCTCTCCTCCCCACTGCCTACCACCCGCCCACCCACCTGTTATGTCTCTCCCCTCACCCCACCCAGCCGACCACCATCAGACCAAAATCCTGGCCATCATACATAAGCCATGAAAGTGAACCTGATAGCGGAGGGTGATACAGATCTTGGCTCCCTTATCTAGAATTACCCTCATTTGATGACTATGTTGTCCCTCCTGTATTCGTAGCGTGTATATAGTCTTAGGTTACACACACACACACACAAATCTGGGCATAGATGGTATTCCATATGGGAATTAAGTATTTTGAGTGAAGAGTCTGCATTTCGTAATATTAAGCCTTTAATTAAAACTTGGATTAATGATATTTATATGGTAACTACTCGACTAATTACACGAATTTTTAGGTTTTGACCACAGATTCATATTCAGCATACCAAAAAGTATCTATTTAGTATGCTGATTACTCGACTAATTACACGAGTTTTTGGGGTTTTGACCATGGATTCGTATTCAGCATACCTAAAAGCATGTATACTGAAAATCTGAAGAAAATCCACTTTTGGAAGAAAATCAAGAAAAATCCAAGGCTATAGCTTTGCATTTTGCTCAGATTTTCAACTTCAGATTTTCGTAAAAATCTGGGTGTAGATGTTATTTTACATGTTGAGTAAGTATTTTAAGTCAAATGACTGCATTTCGCAATACTAATGCCTTTAATTACACCTTAGACTAATTATGATATTATTAGTATGCTGATTACTGGACTAATTACAAGAATTTGGGGGTTTTGACCATAGATTCGTATTCAGCATACCTAAAAGCATCTATCCTGCAATTCTCAAAAAAATTCATCGTTTGGAAAAAATCTAGAAAAAATCCAGGCTGTAGCCTGGCATTTTGCTCAGATTTTCAACTTCTTCAGACATTAATGAAAACCTGGGTATAGATGTTATTTTACATGCTGATTAAGTATTTTAAGTCAAACGACTGCATTTCTGAATAGTAATGCCTTTAATTACCCCTTGGATTAAATATAATAAAATTAGTATACTGATTACTCAACTAATTACAGGAATTTTTGGGTTTTGACCATAGATTCGTATTCAGCATACCTAAAAGCATCTATCCTGAAATTCTCATGAAAATCCATTCTTTGGAAAAAATCAAGAAAAGTCCCTGGCTATATTATAGGCTAGGTATTTTGCTCAAATTTTCAACTTCTTTAGATTTTAATCAAAATCTGGGTATAGATGTTATTTTACATGATAATTAAGTATTTCAAGTCAAATGACTTCATTTTGCAATATTAATGCCTTTAATTACCCCTAGATTAATTATAATATAATTAGTATGCTGATTACTCGACTAATTACACAATTTTTTGGATTTTGACCATAGATTCATATTCAGCGTACGTAAAAGCATCTATCCTGAATTTCTCAAGAAAATCCATTTTTTGGAAAAAATCTAGAAAAAATCCAGGCTATTAGCCGAGCATTTTGCTCAGATTTTCAACTTCTTCAGATATTAATGAAAATCTGGTTATAGATGTTATTTTACATGCTGAGTAAGTATTTTAAATCAAACAACTGCATTTCTGAATAGCAGTGCCTTTAATTACCCCAAGGATTAGATATAATAAAATTAGTATGCTGATTACTCAACTAATTACATGAATTTTTGGGTTTTGACCATAGATTCGTATTAAGTATGCATAAAAGTATCTATCCTGAAGTTCTCACGAAAATCCATCTTTTGGAAAAAAATCAAGAAAAATCCCTGGCTATGCCATGGCTAGGCATTTTGCTCAAATTTTCAAGTTCTTCAGATTTTAATGAAAATCTGGGTATAAATGTTATTTTACATGATGGTTAAGTATTTCAAGTCAAATGACTTCATTTCGCAATATTAATGCCTTTAATTACCCCCTAGATTAATTATAATATAATTAGTATGCTGATTACTCGAGTAATTACACAAATTTTTGGATTTTGACCATAGATTCATATTCAGCGTACGTAAAAGCATCTATACTGAAATTCTCAAGAAAATCCATGTTTTGGAAAAAATCTAGAAAAAATCCAGGGTATACTTGGCATTTTGCTCAGATTTTCAACTTTTTCAGATTTTAATGAAAATCTGCGTATAGATATTATTTTACATGCTGATTAAGTATTTCAGTTCAAATGACTGCATTTCGCAATATTAATGCCTTTAATTACCCCCTAGATTAATTATAATATAATTATTATGCTGATTACTCGACTAATTACACGAATTTTTGGGTTTTGATAATAGATTCGTATTCATCATACCTAAAAGCATCTATCATGAAATTCTCATGAAAATCCATTTTTTTGGAAAAAATCAAGAAAAGTCCCTGGCTATATATAACAGCCTAGGTATTTTGCTCAAATTTTCAACTTCTTTAGATTTTAATGAAAATCTGGGTATAGATGTTATTTTACATGATAATTAAGTATTTCAAGTCAAATGACTTCATTTTGCAATATTAATGCCTTTAATTACCCCCTAGATTAATTATAATATAATTAGTATGCTGATTACTCGACTAATTACACAATTTTTTGGATTTTGACCATAGATTCATATTCAGCGTACGTAAAAGCATCTATCCTGAATTTCTCAAGAAAATCCATCTTTTGGAAAAAATCTAGAAAAAATCCAGGCTGTTAGCCGAGCATTTTGCTCAGATTTTCAACTTCTTCAGATATTAATGAAAATCTGGTTATAGATGTTATTTTACGTGCTGAGTAAGTATTTTAAATCAAACAACTGCATTTCTGAATAGCAGTGCCTTTAATTACCCCATGGATTAGATATAATAAAATTAGTATGCTGATTACTCAACTAATTACATGAATTTTTGGGATTTGACCATAGATTCGTATTCAGCATACCAAAAAGCATCTATCCTGAAATTCTCAAGAAGATCCATATTATGAAAAAAAATCAAGAAAAAGCCAAGGCTATATATATAGCCAGGCGTTTTGCTCAAATTTTCAACTTCTTCAGATTTTAATGAAAATCTGTGTATAGATGTTACTTTACATGCTGATTAAGTATTTCAAGTCAAATGACTGCATTTCGAAATATTAATGCCTCTAATTACCCCCTAGATTAATTATAATATGATTAGTATGCTGATTCCTCGACTAATTACACGGATCTGTGGGTTTTGACCATAGATTCGTATTCAGCATACCTAAAAGCATCTATCCTGAATTCCTCAAGAAAATCCATTTTTTTTGAAAAAAAATCAAGAAAGATCCCTGGCATTTTGCTCAGATTTTCAAGTTCTTCAGATTTTAATGAAAATCTGGGTATAGATGTTATTTTACATGATGAGTAAGTATTTCAAGTCAAATGACTTCATTTCGCAATATTAATGCCTTTAATTACCCCCTAGATTAATTATAATATAATTAGTATGCTGATTACTAGAGTAATTACACAAATTTTTGGATTTTGACCATAGATTCATATTTAGCGTACGTAAAAGCATCTATCCTGAAATTCTCAAGAAAATCCATGTTTTGAAAAAAATCAAGAAAAATCCAGGCTATACCTGGCATTTTGCTCAGATTTTCAACTTTTTCAGATTTTAATGAAAATCTGGGTATAGATGTTATTTTACATGCTGAATAAGTATTTCAATTCAAATGACTACATTTCGCAATATTAATGCCTTTAATTACCCCCTAGATTAATTATAATATAATTATTATGCTGATTACTCGACTAATTACTCGAATTTTTGGGTTTTGACCATAGATTCGTATTCATCATACCTAAAGGCATCTATCCTGAAATTCTCAAGAAAATCCATTTTTTGGAAAAAATCAAGAAAAATCCCAGGCTATACCTGGCATTTTGCTCAGATTTTCAACTTTTTCAGGTTCTAATGAAAATCTGGGTATAGATGTTATTTTACATGCTGATTAAGTTTTTCTATTCAAATGACTGCATTTCGCAATATTAATGCCTTTAATACCCCCTAGATTAATTATGATATAATTAGTATGCTGATTACTCGACTAATTACACGAATTTTTGGGTTTTGACCACAGATTCTTATTCAGCATACCTAAAAGCATCTATCCTGAAATTTTCAAGAAATCCATGTTTTGGAAAAAATCAAGAAAAATCCCTGGCTATATATAGTTAAGGCATTTCGCTCAAATTTTCAACTTCTTCAGATTTTAATGAAAATCTGTGTATAGATGTTATTTTACATGCTGCTTAAGTATTTCAAGTCAAATGACTTCATTTCGCAATATTAATGCCTTTAATTACCCCCTAGATTAATTATAATATAATTAGTATGCTGATTACTCGACTAATTACACAAATTTTTGGATTTTGACCATAGATTCATATTTAGCGTACCTAAAAGCATCTATACTGAAATTCTCAAGAAAATCCATGATTTGGAAAAAAATCTAGAAAAAATCCAGTCTATAGCCTAGCATTTTGCTCAGATTTTCAACTTCTTCAGATTTTAATGAAAATCTGTGTATAGATGTTATTTTACATGCTGATTAAGTATTTCAAGTCAAATGACTGCATTTCGCAATATTAATGCCTTTAATTACCCCCTAGATTAATTATAATATGATTAGTATGCTCATTCCTCGACTAATTACACGAATTTGTGAGTTTTGACCATAGATTCGTATTCAGCATACCTAAAAGCATCTATCCCGAATTTCTCAAGAAAATCCATTTTTTTGAAAAAAATCAAGAAAGATCCCAGGCTATAGCCGGGCATTTTGCTCAGATTTTCAACTTCTTCAGATTTTAAAGAAAATCTGGGTATAGATGTTATTTTACATGATGATTAAGTATTTCAAGTCAAATGACTTCATTTCGGAATATTAATGCTTTTAATTACCCCCTAGATTAATTATAATATAATTAGTATTCTGATTACTCGACCAATTACACAAATTTTTGGATTTTGACCATAGATTCATATTTAGCGTACGCAAAAGCATCTATCCTGAAATCCTCAAGAAAATCCATTTTTTGAAAAAAATCAAGAAAAATCCCCTGCTACTATACGAGGTATTTTGCTCAGATTTTCAGCTTCTTCAGATTTTAATGAAAATCTGGGTATAGATGTAATTTTACATGCTGATTATGTATTTCAAGTCAAATGACTGCATTTCGCAATATTAATGCCTTTAATTACTTCCTAGATTAATTATAATATAATTAGTATGCTGATTACTCGACTAATCACACGAATTTTTGGGTTTTGACCATAGATTCGCATTAAGTGTGCATAAAAGCATCTATCCTGAAGTTCTCACGAAAATCCATTTTTTGGAAAAAAATCAAGAAAAATCCCTGGCTATGGGCTAAGCATTTTGCTCAAATTTTCAAGTTCTTCAGATTTTAATGAAAATCTGGGTATAGATGTTATTTTACATGATGATTAAGTATTTCAAGTCAAATGACTTCATTTCGCAATATTAATGCCTTTAATTACCCCCTAGATTAATTATAATATAAGTAGTATGCTGATTACTAGAGTAATTACACAAATTTTTGGATTTTGACCATAGATTCATATTTAGCGTACGTAAAAGCATCTATCCTGAAATTCTCAAGAAAATCCATGCTTTGAAAAAAATCAAGAAAAATCCCAGGCTATACCTGGCATTTTGCTCAGATTTTCAACTTTTTCAGATTTTAATGAAAATCTTGGTATAGATGTTATTTTACATGCTGAATAAGTATTTCAATTCAAATGACTACATTTCGCAATATTAATGCCTTTAATTACCCCCTAGATTAATTATAATATAATTATTATGCTGATTACTCGACTAATTACTCGAATTTTTGGGTTTTGACCATAGATTCGTATTCATCATACCTAAAGGCATCTATCCTGAAATTCTCAAGAAAATCCATTTTTTGGAAAAAATCAAGAAAAATCCCAGGCTATACCTGGCATTTTGCTCAGATTTTCAACTTTTTCAGGTTTTAATGAAAATCTGGGTATAGATGTTATTTTACATGCTGATTAAGTTTTTCTATTCAAATGACTGCATTTCGCAATATTAATGCCTTTAATAACCCCGTAGATTAATTATAATATAATTAGTATGCTGATTACTCGACTAATTACACGAATTTTTGGGTTTTGACCACAGATTCTTATTCAGCATACCTAAAAGCATCTATCCTGAAATTCTCAAGAAAATCCATTTTTTGGAAAAAATCAAGAAAAATCCCTGGCTATATATAGCCAGGCATTTCGCTCAAATTTTCAACTTCTTCAGATTTTAATGAAAATCTGGGTATAGATGTTATTTTACATGATGATTAAGTATTTCAAGTCAAATGACTTCATTTCGCAATATTAATGCCTTTAAGTACCCCTAGATTAATTATAATATAATTAGTATGCTGATTACTCGACTAATTACACGAATGTTTGTGTTTTGACCATAGATTCGTATTCAGAATACCTAAAAGCATCTATCCTGAAATTCTCAAGAAAATCCAATTTTTGAAAAAATCAAGATATATCCCAGGCTATATATATATATATATATATATATATATATATATATACATATATATATATATATATATATATATATATATAGCCAGGCATTTTGCTCAGATTTTCAACTTCTTCAGATTTTAATGAAAATGTGTGTATAGATGTTGTTTTACATACTGATTAAGTATTTCAAGTCAAATGACTGCATTTCGCAATATTAATGCCTTTAATTACCCCTAGATTAATTATAATGTAATTAGTATGCTGATTACTCAATTACACGAATTTATGGGTTTTGACCATAGATTCGTATTCAGCATACATAAAAGCATCTATCCGGAAATTCTCAAGAAAATCCATTTTTTTGAAAAAAATCAAGAAAGATCCCAGGCTATAGCCGGGCATTTTGCTCAGATTTTCAACTTCTTCAGATTTTAAAGAAAATCTGGGTATAGATGTCATTTTACATGATGATTAAGTATTTCAAGTCAAATGACTTCATTTCGGAATATTAATGCTTTTAATTACCCCCTAGATTAATTATAATATAATTAGTATTCTGATTACTCGACCAATTACACAAATTTTTGGATTTTGACCATAGATTCATATTTAGCGTACGCAAAAGCATCTTTCCTGAAATTCTCAAGAAAATCCATTTTTTGAAAAAAATCAAGAAAAATCCCCTGCTACAATACGAGGTATTTTGCTCAGATTTTCAGCTCCTTCAGATTTTAATGAAAATCTGGGTATAGATGTAATTTTACATGCTGATTATGTATTTCAAGTCAAATGACTGCATTTCGCAATATTAATGCCTTTAATTACCCCCTAGATTAATTATAATATAATTAGTATGCTGATTACTCGACTAATTACACGAATTTTTGTGTTTTGACCATAGATTCGTATTCAGCATACCTAAAAGCATCTATCCTGAAATTCTCAAGAAAATCCATTTTTTTGAAAAAAATCAAGAAAAATCCCAGGCTTTGTATATATAGCTATGCCTGGCATTTTGCTCAGATTTTCAACTTCTTCAGATTTTCATAAAAATATGGGTGTAGGTGTTATTTTACATACTGATTAAGTATTTCAAGTCAAATGACTGCATTTTGCAATACTAATGCGGGAGACAGCGACAAAGTATAAAAAAAAAAAAAAAAAAAAAAAAAATAATTAGTATGCTGATTACTCGACTAATTACACAAATTTTTGGGTTTTGACCATAGATTCAGCATACCTAAAAGCATCTATCCTGAAATTATCAAGAAAATCCATTTTTGGAAAAAAATCAAGAAAAATGAAAATCTGAAGAAGTTGAAAATCTGAGCAAAATGCAACGCCTTGGATTTTTCTTGACTTTTCAAAAAAATGGATTTTCTTGAGAATTTCAGGATAGATGCTTTTAGGTATGCTGAATACGAATCTATGGTCAAAACTCAAAAATTCGTGTAATTAGCGAGTAATCAGCATACTAATTATATTATAATTAATCTAAAATTCTCAAGAAAATCCATTTTTGAAATAAATCAAGAAAAATCCAAGGCTCAGATTTTCAACTTCAGATTTTAATGATTTTAACTGTGACCAACTAGAGCTTTATCATCAGCAAACAATAACTGACCCACTCTCCAGGTCCTCTCATCTCCAATTGACTGGAGACTCACCCCTCTCTCCAAAACTCTTGCTTTTAGCTCCCTAACCAACCCATATATAAGCTAATTAAATAACCATGGTAACATCACACATCCCTGTCGCACAAGACCTTCACTGAGAACCAATCAAAGAAGCATCATATTTATGTTTCACACCAATACAGTTCATGCAACATTGATATGACAGTGTATGTGGAAGCTGAAGTCCACAGTAGACATTAACTGGCTAGAAACAGTACTCATGGACAGTGCATATAGGGGCATCCCATGCACAGTGATTATAGGACATAATTAACTCCCTCCTTTACATACCCACTGAAACTTCCTACCCTTCTCAGTAATCTCAGTTTCATCTGGAAGATAAAATTACATCAAAAAGTCAGTCAAACTCCTCTGACTTATCATTAACAGTATTTTATTATCAAAGATATCTGAATACACTAGTACATTTAACCAACTGTTAAGCAAGTGTTATCAAAGAATATGACAGTGCCTTCAGCAGATCACACCACATCAATATATCCTCACATATTCAAATATGACTCCCCAGAACAGTCAGGTTCACACAGTACATCAACGACACACCAGTACCATAGCACAGGACAGTTGATCTCCAGTTATCACACAGTACTGTATCAGGTGAAGCAGCAACAGAGGTAATTGTGCTCCTGAAACTTCTTTAAATTACAACACATCATTAGGAAAACTACAACAATAGCATGGACATCTTTGCCTTATAATATGCTTTTCAAATATTTACACATTCAGAAACACAGACATACTGGCAATTCAAAATAAAGCACACTAATGTGTACAAGACGACACAGTTATAGATGGAGCTCTGGATACTTCTGTGACTCTCCTCCATCATGAGCTCAAAATGAGATATCACAGCCCTGTGTTGTGGACTGGGTGGGTCACCATGTGAGACCCTTGCCAGAAAGCTGGCAACAGGCTCTGAAGATTATATTACAAGTACCTGGAAGATGCCATCACATGTGAATGGTTCTCGCTAGAAAAATCCTATTAAAGTTCC
Source organism: Panulirus ornatus (assembly GCF_036320965.1). NCBI lineage: Eukaryota > Metazoa > Arthropoda > Malacostraca > Decapoda > Palinuridae > Panulirus > Panulirus ornatus. The sequence goes on from NC_092292.1 coordinate 16,676,011, forward strand.
ACTAAGCTTGGGTGGACAATTTGAAACTTTCTATGTGTATAGCTAGATATTTGAAATTTGTTACATTTGATACATATTCTGTTGGAAATGTATTATGTTTGCAACATAATCCATTTCAACACAGCTCAACTGTTACAAATCAACAGGGTGAATATGAATGTATTCCATATGATAAGAATCACATGCTTCCATGCTCAAAGGTAAGATTTACCTCATGGTTTAGGAATGGATTAAAATGAAGATATTATTTTCAAAGACATCTTCATCATCACCATTATCATACAAAAGGCTTAATTCAACAGCACTTAGACCCTTGCAACAAAAATGGAGTTCAACAGACAGAAATGTCTTGACTTGAAAACTAAGTTTAGAGATCAAGAGAGGGGATGTAGACATTCTTAAATTTGGCTGGTCAAGCAAAACTAAGTTTGTACTGTTCTGAGTTAAACAATATTATCAAACAGACAACAGTGTGCTCATAATCAAAACACAGATACATACATTTTTACAAAAAAAGTGATGAAAGACACATTTAACTTGGAAAAATATAACCAACTGTGTGCTGCATATTACATCATTATACAGATAAGGTATTCTCTCAAATATATCTAGTTTGAAAATGAACAGTATTTCAGCTTAGTGTGAAACTGTACATCACAGACATTCTATCATCACCTTACTTCCATTTAAATTCTTTTTAATAAAAACTACCATATATAAATTATTGCTATATACTAAAGATCTTTTCATGCTATACTACAAGATTTTATCACATATAGAAAATCTATCACTGCTATGTAAATCATACCAATGCAATTATCTGTAGCAAAAAATATTACTTAATCTACTTTGCTGTATATACCAGAACCTCCAAAGACAGTTACATAACAGATCACGCTCTGAAAGAAATCTTCAAAATATATAAAACTGAATAGGAAACAAAACACAATTTAATGGACTCCTCCTTCTTCCTCCCCTTGTGCTAAACATGCAATATGAAGGTATTATCAATTACTCTAATGCTGATACACAGCAAATAGTACACCAACTTTATACATTTAGGTAAAAAAGAAGAAATCAAGAAGATCATGCTGATAATCATATCTAATTACACTGACTCCTGAATGCCTATTTCAACAAATGGTCACTATGTACTTCATTCATAAAAGAATTACAAAACACATAAATATCTTGGCATACAAGAGGTAGTTCACTATGAGATACTGTAAATGCAGTCTTCAAGAAAACTTCATTTATGGTGCCTTCACATCTCTGACACTACTGTACAATCTTCATAAAAGCCAATAAATGTTTTTTTAAATATTTATATATGTACTCTGTAACTCGCTAAATATTCAAGCACTGTTAAAAAGGAAAAAAGTGTCCTTACTACATTAGACTGAATTGAATATAGTGAATTCAATAAAAATCCACATTCATTTACCCTTATACTGCATATAAATAGATATACTAATGGACCATTTACGTATAAACCATGAGTAATATAATTTCCTCGATAATTCATCTAATATGTTGTGTTCAAGGATTTCACTTTTCACTTTGGAAAATGGATATACTCTTTTGTAACAAATTGTACTGGCCAGAGGGGCAACTCTGTTTGGTCCTATTCCCAGATGGGGTGATGGCAAAATACAATTGATCAGTCTTTTTTCACTTGGTGGAATAACAGGGAAGGGAAGGTGGAAATACACAGGATAAAGGGTCAATGGAGAGGATGTGGACTATGGCAAAAGGAATGTAAGGTAAGAGGTAGGAACTGAAGAACAGTATGAGATAATGGGATGAGGCAAAAAAAGTGAACTAAGGGATAGGAAAGAGGAAAAGGGAAAGCAAAAGAGAAAAACTTAAGGTCTTCACAAAGGGTGGGGAAACTTTCTTGGTGTTCTACCTCAATGAAGGTGCCGTATCTTGTTTCTTACATCCAAGTCTTAGTGAACATGGATGGTGAGACGATATGTCAAGTTCCTGGGAAGGTTGGTGCAATTTACTCTTAACAGTTAGTAAAATAGAATAAATTTCATATTTTATTATTCTAATTCTAAGAAATCTTTACTCTTTCATGTTCAAAAGTAAACATATAGTTTCTTTTTCTGTGATTTACGTGTAAACCAATATTTAATTGTAAAGCTGGATGAATATATTGTAAATTACAGACACACAGTACTGTTTTATGTGGATACTTGTTTAAACACTGTCCTCTTTCCCTTGTATAATTTGATCCATTCAGTCCAAATGGCCTTTATAAACACCATGTCCTTTTCCTCCTCCCAGAATGTTACAATGACTCAATCACTGTCAAGATCGTTGATGGCATATTTGTTTCTGCTAGTCAGTGCTGAGCTGTTGCTCATGCTGTTGCTGGCGTCACTTGATCTTGTGACCCAGAGAAGAACACAGACAGAAGGCAAACGCCATTGAGAGAAGTTCAGTGAGGCCCACACCGATGCCAATCCCCATGAGCACGTTGACATGGTTTTCCACCCACTGCATCAGTCTACCGTAGCAACCCTGGAGAAAATGGAAGCATTTTTAGTCGTGCTGTGAGCACTGCTGCAGGAACTTGTCTACATTAATAAGGTACCCATAAACTTCAAAAGGTGACAGCTGTATATAATGAATAATTATCTACAGCAATTAGATATAAATTAAAATTCCATTAGAAGGTTACAAGTTAACGTATTATTCAATAAAGGAAAACTCACCTTCAAGAATACTTGGCAAATTACCTCTTAGCATGTCAAAATGCATATCCCTTGATAGCATGAAATATATTTTCTAACTGTGCGGTTCTTTTACAGTATTACCAAAGTAGGTTTTAATATCTTCATTAATATGTTATGAATAGGATCTAAATTTATGCTCGTCCATTGTAACAGTATAATAAGAGCTTGTTGCAGATACCCTCAATAGAGCAGTAAAAAAAATATGCAAAAGCAGTTTCAGAATAGGCCAAGTATAGGCCACACATATTTCAGAGAAAGTGGTGGAAGAGAGAAAGCAAAAATGTTTGCAAAAGTTATAATATACAATATCTGTAGTGATGCTGCTATCACAACAATTTATGAAGTCCTCCAAGATTCTGAGTGAGAGCTGGAACCAGTTTCGCATGTATATCTGTGAGGCAGGGAATGTAACCCTTTCCAATCGACCTTTTGCATAAACAGCTGTACTTAGATAAATTGAAATTATCGTAATTACTGTGTGGTATGCAGTATGACTTATTACAGTTGCTCATGGACTCATTTTCTTTTGTTTATATCTGTACAGAATAGGATCAAAGATTATTTTATAAGGCTAGGGCTACAATCTTGGAAGAAGGAAATATAGTGCAGATGGGGGGACGTGACTTTTGACACATGGTAGGATTTGCTGGTTAGGCCTTTGATGGCAACTTCGTGTTTCCTAAATCTGTAGCTAACCAAAGTATACCAACATCAACAATATACAAAATACAGAAAATAATACATGTCTATGCTAAAAAAGGGTATTCATGTATAAACCTTCATTAACTCATATGCTGCTAACATTGCTCCTCTATTTGAAGGTTGAGGGACTAAAATTACACGTCTACCAATGGAGTGACACTAAAAAGCCTCACACCCTACCAACTCTTCTAAATGGGGTTCAATCATTGTTTTTCAACACCTAAGTCATTTTGTGAAGCTACCAGTTGGAGTGCCTTAATCAGCTAAAAGCATGCAGATACAATCCGCTATTTAGACAAAACCTCATGCTCAGACCAGCTCTGTTGCAAAGGGTCTTAGTTATGCATCAGAATCATGCTCATGATTGTGAATGTCCACAGTGATCTTTTCAAAAGATATTCTCACTTTGCTGTACCAACATCACAAAGGAACAAGGTGCCCTTACGGCTGCCGCACAACACCTCCAAGTATGACTCACTCCAGCATCTAGTGTAAGTCTCACCTCTTGAATAACCACAGATACTTGTATGAACACCTTTTGCCTCACATTAAACCTCATGGTAACTGTCTGTCTGTCTGTCTGTTGTTTTGAATCTTGTAGAAACCCCAACCTGTCGGGGTTTCTAAGGCCTCCAACACTTCCCAAAAGGAACTACCAAATACAATGACATTTTGCAATGTTTCTGCAGGGAAATACACACATAAAGTAGTGTATACTTTGTCAGTGGCCTTAGTCCTGGATAATGCATGAGTGTTTCTTTGGCCAAAGCCTGTGTATCAACTGCTATAGACATTGAGTTGTCCTCCTATGACTATAAATCCTGATAGGACTAATTACCCATGAACTGTATGGTAGAGAGAAATATCTGTGTGAAGTAAAAGGAAAATGGACTGGTAACTGGAAAATTTTAACTCCATGAGTACGATGATGCGATCCTTGTATATGATGACCTGGACTCTGACCTGACCCTTAAGGGTCATATCATCATACTCAAGGGTCACAACATCTCATCCAGAGAAAAACACCTCACCTTGAAGCCGAAGCAGCATTACATATATTTTTTTCAAGTCGCCAAAGATATACTTAAAAAAAACCTTCACGACAGATCAAATATGAACAATGATGTGAAGTGATTGCATTTTACATTTATATCTGTGGGGAGCAAGCCATCATAATCAGCTGATAGGCAGGTCTGAAACTGTAGTACTATCATGATGAAAGGAAAGGAGGGCAGGTTTCTTTTAATGTCATACTTATCAAAAGATGAATTTTAGGGGATTTTAGTTTTTGCTTTATATATATATATATATATATATATATATATATATATATATATATATATATATATATATATATATTTTTTTTATTTATTTTGCTTTGTCGCTGTCTCCCGCGTTAGCGAGGTAGCGCAAGGAAACAGACGAAAGAATGGCCCAACCCACCCACATACACATGTGTATACATACATGTCCACACATGCAAATATACATACCTATACATCTCAATGTACACATATATATACACACACAGACATACATATATACACATGTACATAATTCATACTGTCTGCCTTTATTCATTCCCATCGCCACCTCGCCACACATGGAATAACAACCCCCTCCCCCCTCATGTGTGCGAGGAAGCGCTAGAAAAAGACAACAAAGGCCCCATTCGTTCACACTCAATCTCTAACTGTCATGTAATATATATCTTTTTCTTTCATACTATTTGCCATTTCCCGTGTCAGCGAGGTAGCGTTAAGAACAGAGGACTGGGCCTCTGAGGAAACATCCTCATCCAGCCCCCTTCTCTGTTCCTTCCTTTGGGGGGGGGAAAAAAAAAAAAAAAGAGAGAAGGGAGGATTTCCAGCCCCCCGCTCCCTTCCCTTTTAGTCGCCTTCTACGACACGCATGGAATACGTGGAAAGTATTCTTTCTCCCCTATCCCCAGGGAAAATATATATATATATATATATATATATATATATATATATATATATATATATATATATATATATTTTTTTTTTTTTTTTTTTTTCAAACTATTTGCCATTTCCCGCGTTAGCGAGGTAGCGTTAAGAACAGAGGACTGGGCCTTTTTTGGAATATCCTCACCTGGCCCCCTCTGTTCCTTCTTTTGGAAAATTAAAAAAAAAAAAAACGAGAGGGGAGGATTTCCAGCCCCCCGCTCCCTCCCCTTTTAGTCGCCTTCTACGACACGCAGGGAATACATGGGAAGTATTCTTAATCCCCTAATATATATATATATATATATATATATATATATTTTTTTTTTTTTTTTTTTTTTTTTTTTTAAAAAAAAAAAAAAATATATATATATATATATATATATATATATATATATATATATATATATATATATTTTTTTTTTTTTTTTTTATACTTTGTCGCTGTCTCCCGCGTATGCGAGGTAGCGCAAGGAAACAGACGAAAGAAATGGCCCAACCCCCCCCATACACATGTATATACATACGTCCACACACGCAAATATACATACCTACACAGCTTTCCATGGTTTACCCCAGACGCTTCACATGCCTTGATTCAATCCACTGACAGCACGTCAACCCCGGTATACCACATCGCTCCAATTCACTCTATTCCTTGCCCTCCTTTCACCCTCCTGCATGTTCAGGCCCCGATCACACAAAATCTTTTTCACTCCATCTTTCCACCTCCAATTTGGTCTCCCTCTTCTCCTCGTTCCCTCCACCTCCGACACATATATCCTCTTGGTCAATCTTTCCTCACTCATTCTCTCCATGTGCCCAAACCACTTCAAAACACCCTCTTCTGCTCTCTCAACCACGCTCTTTTTATTTCCACACATCTCTCTTACCCTTACGTTACTTACTCGATCAAACCACCTCACACCACACATTGTCTTCAAACATCTCATTTCCAGCACATCCATCCTCCTGCGCACAACTCTATCCATAGCCCACGCCTCGCAACCATACAACATTGTTGGAACCACTATTCCTTCAAACATACCCATTTTTGCTTTCCGAGATAATGTTCTCGACTTCCACACATTCTTCAAGGCCCCCAGAATTTTCGCCCCCTCCCCCACCCTATGATCCACTTCCGCTTCCATGGTTCCATCCGCTGCCAGATCCACTCCCAGATATCTAAAACACTTCACTTCCTCCAGTTTTTCTCCATTCAAACTCACCTCCCAATTGACTTGACCCTCAACCCTACTGTACCTAATAACCTTGCTCTTATTCACATTTACTCTTAACTTTCTTTTTCCACACACTTTACCAAACTCAGTCACCAGCTTCTGCAGTTTCTCACATGAATCAGCCACCAGCGCTGTATCATCAGCGAACAACAACTGACTCACTTCCCAAGCTCTCTCATCCCCAACAGACTTCATACTTGCCCCTCTTTCCAAAACTCTTGCATTTACCTCCCTAACAACCCCATCCATAAACATATATTATCTTTTGCGCAATTCATCACTGATTCCCTAAATACATCCCAAAAGATGCTTGTGGCATGAGAAGAGTGGGAGGTGGGTTGATTAGAAAGGGTAGTGAGTGGTGGGATGAAGAAGTAAGATTATTAGTGAAAGAGAAGAGAGAGGCATTTGGACGATTTTTGCAGGGAAAAAATGCAATTGAGTGGGAGATGTATAAAAGAAAGGGACAGGAGGTCAAGAGAAAGGTGCAAGAGGTAAAAAAGAGGGCAAATGAGAGTTGGGGTGAGAGAGTATCATTAAATTTTAGGGAGAATAAAAAGATGTTCTGGAAGGAGGTAAATAAAGTGCGTAAGATAAGGGAGCAAATGGGAACTTCAGTGAAGGGCGCAAATGGGGAGGTGATAACAAGTAGTGGTGATGTGAGAAGGAGATGGAGTGAGTATTTTGAAGGTTTGTTGAATGTGTTTGAGGATAGAGTGGCAGATATAGGGTGTTTTGGTCGAGGTGGTGTGCAAAGTGAGAGGGTTCGGGAAAATGATTTGGTAAACAGAGAAGAGGTAGTGAAAGCTTTGCGGAAGATGAAAGCCGGCAAGGCAGCAGGTTTGGATGGTATTGCAGTGGAATTTATTAAAAAAGGGGGTGACTGTATTATTGACTGGTTGGTAAGGTTATTTAATGTATGTATGACTCATGGTGAGGTGCCTGAGGATTGGCGGAATGCGTGCATAGTGCCATTGTACAAAGGCAGAGGGGATAAGAGTGAGTGCTCAAATTACAGAGGTATAAGTTTGTTGAGTATTCCTGGTAAATTATATGGGAGGGTATTGATTGAGAGGGTGAAGGCATGTACAGAGCATCAGATTGGGGAAGAGCAGTGTGGTTTCAGAAGTGGTAGAGGATGTGTGGATCAGGTGTTTGCTTTGAAGAATGTATGTGAGAAATACTTAGAAAAGCAAATGGATTTGTATGTAGCATTTATGGATCTGGAGAAGGCATATGATAGAGTTGATAGAGATGCTCTGTGGAAGGTATTAAGAATATATGGTGTGGGAGGCAAGTTGTTAGAAGCAGTGAAAAGTTTTTATCGAGGATGTAAGGCATGTGTACGTGTAGGAAGAGAGGAAAGTGATTGGTTCTCAGTGAATGTAGGTTTGCGGCAGGGGTGTGTGATGTCTCCATGGTTGTTTAATTTGTTTATGGATGGGGTTGTTAGGGAGGTGAATGCAAGAGTTTTGGAAAGAGGGGCAAGTATGAAGTCTGTTGGGGATGAGAGAGCTTGGGAAGTGAGTCAGTTGTTGTTCGCTGATGATACTGCGCTGGTGGCTGATTCATGTGAGAAACTGCAGAAGCTGGTGACTGAGTTTGGTAAAGTGTGTGAAAGAAGAAAGTTAAGAGGAAATGTGAATAAGAGCAAGGTTATTAGGTACAGTAGGGTTGAGGGTCAAGTCAATTGGGAGGTAAGTTTGAATGGAGAAAAACTGGAGGAAGTAAAGTGTTTTAGATATCTGGGAGTGGATCTGGCAGCGGATGGAACCATGGAAGTGGAAGTGGATCATAGGGTGGGGGAGGGGGCGAAAATTCTGGGAGCCTTGAAGAGTGTGTGGAAGTCGAGAACATTATCTCGGAAAGCAAAAATGGGTATGTTTGAAGGAATAGTGGTTCTAACAATGTTGTATGGTTGCGAGGCGTGGGCTATGGATAGAGTTGTGCGCAGGAGGATGGATGTGCTGGAAATGAGATGTTTGAGGACAATGTGTGGTGTGAGGTGGTTTGATCAAGTAAGTAACGTAAGGGTGAAAGAGATGTGTGGAAATAAAAAGAGCATGGTTGAGAGAGCAGAAGAGGGTGTTTTGAAATGGTTTGGGCACATGGAGAGAATGAGTGAGGAAAGATTGACCAAGAGGATATATGTGTCAGAGGTGGAGGGAACGAGGAGAAGTGGGAGACCAAATTGGAGGTGGAAAGATGGAGTGAAAAAGATTTTGTGTGATCGGGGCCTGAACATGCAGGAGGGTGAAAGGAGGGCAAGGAATAGAGTGAATTGGATCGATGTGGTATACCGGGGTTGACGTGCTGTCAGTGGATTGAATCAGGGCATGTGAAGCGTCTGGGGTAAACAATGGAAAGCTGTGTAGGTATGTATATTTGCGTGTGTGGACGTATGTATATACATGTGTATGGGGGTGGGTTGGGCCATTTCTTTCGTCTGTTTCCTTGCGCTACCTTGCAAACGCGGGAGACAGCGACAAAGCAAGAAAAAAAAATATATATTATCCCTGGGGATAGGGGATTAAGAATACTTCCCACGTATTCCCTGTGTCGTAAAAGGCGACTAAAAGGGGAGGGAGTGGGGGGCTGGAAATCCTCCCCTCTCGTTTTTTTTTAATTTTCCAAAAGAAGGAACAGAGGGGGCCAGGTGAGGATATTCCAAAAAAGGCCCAGTCCTCTGTTCTTACCGCTACCTCGCTAATGCGGGAAATGGCGAATAGTTTAAAAGAAAAGAAAGATATATATATATATATAAATGCAAAGGTGAGTAATGTGGCAGTTGAGGGATTAATTGGTGTACATGGGGTGTTCAGTGTTGTAAATGGAAATGGTGAAGATCTTGTAGATTTTTGTGCTGAAAAAGGACTGGTGATTGGGAATACCTGGTTTAAAAAGAGAGATATACATAAGTATATGTACGTAACTAGGAGAGATGGCCAGAGAGCGTTATTGGATTACGTGTTAATTGATAGGTGCACGAAAGAGAGGCTTTTGGATGTTAATGTGCTGAGAGATGCAACTGGAGGGATGTCTGATCATTATCTTGTGGAGGTCAAGGTGAAGATTTGTAGAGGTTTTCTGAAAAGAAGATCGAATGTTGGGGTAAAGATAGTGGTGAGAGTAAGTGAGCTTGGGAAGGAGACTTGTGTGAGGAAGTACCAGGAGAGACTGAGTACAGAATGGAAAAAGGTGAAAACAAAGGACGTAAGGGGAGTGGGGGAGGAATGGAATGTATTTAGGGAAGCAGTGATGGCTTGCGCAAAAGATGCTTGTGGCATGAGAAGCGTGGGAGGTGGGCAGATTAGAAAGGGCAGTGACTGGTGGGATGAAGAGGTAAGATTATTCGTGAAAGAGAAGAGAGAGGCATTTGGACGATTTTTGCAGGGAAATAATGCAAATGACTGGGAGATGTATAAAATAAAGAGGCAGGAGGTCAAGAGAAAGGTGCAAGAGGTGAAAAAGAGGGCAAATGAGAGTTGGGGTGAGAGAGTATCATTAAATTTTAGGGAGAATAAAAAGATGTTTTGGAAGGAGGTAAGTAAAGTGCGTAAGACGAGGGAACAAATGGGAACTTCAGTGAAGGGGGCTAATGGGGAGGTGATAAGTAGTGGTGATGTGAGGAGATGGAGTGAATATTTTGAAGGTTTGTTGAATGTGTTTGATGATAGAGTGGCAGATATAGTGTTTTGGTCGAGGTGGTGTGCAAAGTGAGAGGGTTAGGGAAAATGATTTGGTAAACAGACAAGAGGTAGTAAAAGCTTTGCGGAAGATGAAAGCTGGCAAGGCAGCGGGTTTGGATGGTATTGCAGTGGAATTTATTAAAAAAGGGGGTGACTGTAGTGTTGACTGGTTGGTAAGGTTATTTTATGTATGTATGACTCATGGTGCCATTGTACAAAGGCAAAGGGGATAAAAGTGAATGCTCAAATTTCAGAGGTATAAGTTTGTTGAGTATCCTGGGAAATTATATGGGAGAGTATTGATTGAGAGGGTGAAGGCATGTATAGAGCATCAGATTGGGGAAGAGTAGTGTGGTTTCAGAAGTGGTAGAGGATGTGTGGATCAGGTGTTTGCTTTGAAAAATGTATGTGAGAAATACTTAGAAAAGCAAATTGATTTGTATGTAGCATTTATGGATGTGGAGAAGGCATATGATAGAGTTGATAGAGAGGCTCTGTGGAAGGTATTAAGAATATACGGTGTGGGAGGTAAGTTGTTAGAAGCAGTGAAAAGTTTTATTGAGGATGAAAGGCATGTGTACGTGTAGGAAGAGAGGAAAGTGATTGGTTCTCAGTGAATGTTGGTTTGCGGTAGGGTTGCGTGATGTCTCCATGGTTGTTTAATTTGTTTATGGATGGGGTTGTTAGGGAGGTTAATGCAAGAGTTTTGGAAAGAGGGGCAAGTATTGAGTCTGTTGTGGATGAGAGAGCTTGGGAACTGAGTCAGTTGTTGTTTGCTGATGATACAGTGCTGGTGGCTGATTTGGGTGAGAAACTGCAGAAGCTGGTGACTGAGTTTGGTGAAGTGTGTGAAAGAGGAAAGCTGAGAGTAAATGTGAATAAGAGCAAGGTTATTAGGTACGGTAGGGTTAAGGGACAGTCAATTGGGAGGTGAGTTTGAATGGAGAAAAACTGGAGGAAGTGAAGTGTTTTAGATATCTGGGAGTGGATTTGGCAGTGGATGGAACCATGGAAGCGAAAGTGAATCATAGGGTGGAGGAGGGGGCAAAAGTACTGGGAGCGTTGAAAAATGTTTGGACGTCGAGAATGTTATCTCGGAAAGCAAAACTGGGTATGTTTGAAGGAATAGTGGTTCCAACAATATTATATGGTTGTGAGGCGTGGGCTATAGATAGAGTTGTGTGGAGGAGGAGGGTGGATGTGCTGGAAATGAGATATTTAAGGACAATATGTGGTGTGAGGTGGTTTGATCGAGTAAGTAATGAAAGGGTAAGAGAGATGTGTGGTAATAAAAAGAGTGTGGTTGAGAGAGCAGAAGGGGGTGTTTTGAAATGGTTTGGTCACATGGAGAGAATGAGTGAGGAAAGATTGACAAAGAGGATATATGTGTCAGAGGTGGAAAAAACGAGAAGTACGAGACCAAAGTGGAGGTGGAAGGATGGCGTGAAAAAGATTTTGAGGGATCGGGGCCTGAATATGCAGGAGGGTGAAAGGTATGCAAGGAATAGAGTGAATTGGAACGATGTGGTATACCGTGGTCAATTTGCTGTCAATGGATTGAACCAGGGCATGTGAAGCGTCTGGGGTAAACCATGAAGGTTCTGTGGGGCCTGAATGTGGAAAAGGAGCTGTGGTTTCGGTGCATTATCATATGACAGCTAGAGACTGAGTGTGAGCGAATGTGGCCTTTGTTGTCCTTTCTTTGCGCTACCTCGCACACATGAGGGGGGAGGGGGTTGTTATTTCATGTGTGGCGAGGTAGCGATGGGAATGAATAAAGGCAGACAGTATGAATTATGTACATGTGTATATATGTATATGTGTGTGTGTGTATATATATGTATACATTGGGATGTATAGGTATGTATATTCGCGTTTGTGGACGTGTATGTATATACATGTGTATGCGGGTGGGTTGGGCCCTTCTTTTGTTTGTTTCCTTGCACTACCTCGCGTGTCGTAGAAGGCGACTAAAAGGGAAGGGAGCGGGGGGCTGGAAATCCTCCCCTCTCATTTTTTTTTTTTTTTCCAAAAGAAGGAACAGAGAAGGGGGCCAGGTGATGATATTCCCTCAAAGGCCCAGTCCTCTGTTCTTAACGCTACCTCGCTAATGCGGGAAATGGCGAACAGTATGAAAGAAAAAAATATATATATATATATATATATATATATATATATATATATATATATATCAGGGAAATAACTTTCTTCAGGGAAAAATTCTAACAGGTTACCTATGAGTGGAATGTTACTACTCACTTCAGATATCTATAAATCAAAGAACTGATCTACAAAATGCTATGGATGGAACTCAAGCTGCTTTTGGGATACTGAATCTCTCAAAAAGCTGTGTTTGTCATTAATATTCATGTGTCATGGGGCAAGAGTTTTACACACATGTTGTTTCTTAATGATAAATGTCTACCACATCTTTGTACATGTAAACACACACACACACACACACACACACACACACACACACACATATATGCTAGTGTTAGCCAAGTATCCATTTAGTGATGAGTCCAGAAGTAAGGATGAACACCTTGGTTGGGTGTGGGCTGACTGCTGCACCCAAAATTCATAACCATGTGAGCCTGTGCTGACTCATAGGTCAGTAACGCTAACCAAGTGGCTGTGTGTGTGTGTGTGTAGGTGTTATCATTACCTCTTTATATACATGGGATGGTATGTGTAAGGTTAGGGATCTTTACACACACAGAGCTCCACCTCTTATTTATGCATTTAAATCATATAGGTCCTTGAATTTTCCTCTGGTTCATGCATTTACACCTCTTCTTGGTCTAGCTTGTTACAGGAATCCAAAACACTGTTGCTGAAGAAATGCTTTCTGTATACTTCTCTGCATACCTCTCTTTCCTGACTTCTTACTGTGTCTTCTTGTTCTAAACTTTATTCTAGTATTAAAGAATAGTTTTATGTTATTGCTGTCATGCCCTCTTAGGAATTCCCGTGCAGCTATCATCACTACCCTTATTTTTCTTTCTTCAAATGTTGGGCTTCCCTCCCTATCTCTGTAGCCCATTCTACTCAAGTTTGGTATTGTTCTTGTTGCACTCCTATGAAACTATTACCCATAGTTCTATATGGCTTCTCAAATAAAGAGACTGGACTGTTGTAGGCAGCATAGTCCAGTACAGGGCAAATGTAATTTACTTGGCTACACTTAATGCATCTAGCACCATTTAAATCATTTTTCTTATTATTTTTGTCAAAAAGAACATTTTTCTTCTGAACTCAGAAAACTACACACTATCAGGTTACTATGCAAATTGCATAAATCATATTTTTTTTCCTATAAGGTTTTGTTTAAAAGTTACCAGTGGGGTTAGTGTTCCCCTCCTCTGTCTTCTCTGGGGGGAAAAATACACACAAGAATTGACATCCTCAATGATTTTAGCCTTTACAGTGTCCTCTTGATCCCTAAGTTCATGTTCCTTCTCATTCCCTTCTGATCTGTCTGTATTTGTATAAGTGATTTTAACCAAGACTTTTTTCTCTTTTGCTTATTCCTCTGGTTTCATTCTCACTGGATGGGAAGCTGCCTCTTGTGCCATGTTCATTCATTACACTTTTTCATATGCTTTTCAGCCTTATTGCAGGTTCGGTTACAATCTTCTCATTGAGTTACTGAGACTAATCTAAGACACCATTTTACCTTCTTTTCAAATGACTTTTTCAGGTCTTGGCTCACTGGTGTGAGAATACTGGCAACTTGTGTGTGAATGTGTAAGTAAGTTTGAGTGCATTTTGGCTAGCGCTTACCAATATTATGTCATCAATGGTGTACTGACCTGCGTGGAATGCAAATGCAGGATTTACCATGCTTGGTAAACACAGTCCATCACATACACACATCCACGTGCATTTCCATGCACACACACTCACACCCATACATGCATTGTCACATACGCTCACATGCACCACAATATGCAGGAGCACACGCAGTCACACATTTGCATGCACCATCAAACACGCACACACATAGACACACACAAGCATACATATATGAACCATTATGCAGTCACGCACAGGCATGCACCGTAATGCACTCAGAGTGCTGCTGTGCAACGCCGTAAGTTACTCTGAAAAATAAGATAAGCCATGCATGAACTCATGGTGCATGTAATGCTTATTTTCCTGTTTTGATGCAGTGAGAATTGGACCCTCTCACATGGAAGCATGAATATCTGTCTTTTGTGAGCATGGGGCAAACTCCTTCTTCACACAGATAGTCTGGCATCTCACAGGGTAAATATCTGTGGGGTTTTAAAGGTAAAAGCTCAAATGCTATCTTGCTAGAGGGTTTTTGGGTTGGGGTATGGATGTGGATGGAGGGGGATTGTGTAGGGTGGGTTAAATGTGTGGGGACAACAAACACTTCACTGCACTTAAGTGACAAATTATTGGAAATCACATCAAATTAACTTCAAATAGAAATAAACTCATTATGAAATTCGTGCATCATAAAAAAAAAGATAATTATCTTCACAATATTCCAAAACTATTCCTGCAAGCAATTTTAAGTGGCAAAATCAATATGTCTGCTTTAATATAACTTCCATGCATTTGCCACTCAATTTATATATTTTTTTCTAAATCCGTGTCAAGCCAAGGCGAGCGAGCGGGCGGGCGGGCGGGCGGGCAACTCATGCGGATGAACCAAAAGGTGTTTTCCCCTTACTTGAGAGCCTTGCTAATGGCTCTACACAGGTAAAATGAGAGTGTGATGAGTATTAGCTGCAGAGTCCCAAGGCAGATGGCCACGGACAACATGGGGGTCAAGTAGTAGAAAGTATTCTCTTGTAGAGTACTCAGACAGCCCTGGAAGAGGAACCACCAACACCACTCAGCATTAGCGAGGATATACATACATTACTCACTCACAGGGCTAAAAGAAAAAGATTATATATTCGTTTATAATATAGACACAGAAACTTAGGCATTGTAAGGCTATTGTGTAGGACGGTTTTTTTCCTTTCTCAATGCCTCCAATTCCGACACTGTTTTGGTGTTTTCCCATGGGATTATACCTGACAGCCATATGTAATGAGCTATCACAATGCTTGAGGGTTCTTCTAAGATCAAAAAATGTAAATGGTGAAAGCATTTAAGACCTCTGAAGAGAAATGTTAACAAATGAAACCCTACAGACCTACACATATAAGTGTTTATTGTAGAAACCTTAAGAGACCTATGGATAAAATCATTACCCAGCTATTACCTTGTGTACAGACCTTCCCCATCACCATCTTTTAGCTATAGGAACTACTACATTGAGGATCTCATGTATCAGGAGTCTGTCAGTGTAGTATACTGAATTTTGAAGGTCATGCTTGCACTGTCACTAATTACAGATACAGGTGAATGGGGTAAAAGGCGAGGGGGTAAAATGCCCCCCTGAAATCTGGACAGACCAACTCCTTCAGGCAAATTATTTCTGCAAATTTGGACCAAATAGGAACACTATTTCTACTTCAACCATTTACAGTGTTAAGAATGCATCCCAAATTCACATTTGCTCAACAGATGGACAAAATTATCTAAATCACCTTTTCTGCACCTCTAATATTGCGTATTTTACAAACCATGTGCAATTTCATCCTTTTTACATATTCAGGATGAACATCGTGCTAGCTGCATGTAATACTATTTATAGATATACTGATCAATATCATCATCCAAATGCTATACAGGCATTTTCACTGGAAATTTAAATTTCAGGCAATTTTTACCTTGCCTCCCCCAAAAGGTATTCATATAGGCTTGACAATTACAGGTATATTAACCCAGTGCCACAAATTATAATAGTTGAATAAAGGTGGGGAGTAGTCTTGATGACAGGAGACAGGATCAAACCATTAAAGCTTGAAGCTCAGCTGTTCTCATGTAAGACTAATCTATGAGTGGACTGACAGATGAAGCATTTTCTCACACAGAAAGTGAGTTCAAGAACAACATACATATCAGAATTAGGCTTATGACACAGAAATATGAGCAACAGACAAATATACATATATCACTACTGTCTTCCTCTGGCACATTCTCGAAACTAGAAATCCATGGAAAGGACAAGGAAGAGAAAACAAAAGCATGATGGAAAATGCTAAGAATTCTTCCATATTCCTTGACAAATCCATATCTAATACCACGGATCAGCAAAGATCACTGAGAACGATGACCCCAAGAGCGATATATCTACGAGACGAGGGAAGGCTAAAGCATCCCACAGTGGCTATTTCAATCAATTAGCCAGGAACATATTGGCCTATTCAAACATCAGAACGGCTTCGAGCCACATGAACAGGGGAATATATTACGTTGCTACTAACGAGGGGTGATTTATGTGACCCCAGGCTGCGTGTGCCTCAGCCCAGTCTGGGTCAGGCGCGGCTCACGCCAGCCCATCAACTCCCACGGTCTGGTGTGGGTTAGGCAGATACCTGCCATTAAAATAGATCGAAGTGTGTGTGTGTGTGCCGTCTTCATTAGAGCATAGCTGCCACTCCCGTCTCCCGGCGACGGTCAAGAACCCAGCCTCACGCCACCAACACTCAGATTAAAGCTATCGATTTCCCCCCAGCCCACAGTACAGTACAAGCAGACAGGAAGCTTGTTTCATGGTACAATCTTTATAGAGAAGGCGCCTGCATCACTACTACTGCAGACTGCCGACTGTGTGGGGAAGCCATTGTATACAGCAAGCACGAGCAGGTGGCCACAGTTTACCTCAGTTATCCCAACATTTTGTCAACCCTCAGAAAACAGGATCTGTCATCTCTGTGACACGACTGAGCAGCGACCCATGATAATGATGACCTCTGCACTGCAGAAGTCGAAATCAAGGAGATAACAGGTTTGAATCCTAGTCATGATACACGTCTTTTACAAGGACTAAAGTACTAATCCTAAACTGTGTCTGTGGTACACAAACTTCAAAATAAAGATGTCTCTGGTAACCATTCTGTGTGCCTGGTGTTCCAAACTCTGTCGACTCAAAGGCTCTGACACCCTGACCTAGACTTAGGAAAGCTGGTGTGGCCTCAAAGGCGATCCTCTTTTCACTCTCGTGTGTTCACCAATGTTTTCATGACTCTGTCTTGTTATCTCTGATACTAATCCTATGAAAGATGAATGATGACTCTTCCTACCTACAAGCCTCCATCTAGAAGATGAATTTACACTACCAGTGTACATGAATGCATAGAGTAGACCAATAACAAGATCTACTGCCCTGTAATGGGGCTGTAAGTCTCTCATGTACTTATATGACACTTGATGCCATTAGTTGATTTGAAACTCTCACCGACTTTTAAAAACATGAATTTCCCTAAGATATGTACTGTCTTTACCCACTACACCAGAAGCCACAGTTCCCCCATCTTGTACATACATCTGGCACTGACCAGGAACTTATCCCCTGGCATCAATCCTGGCACTCACCACTGGTGATGACCCCTGGCACTAACCCTGATACTGACCCCTGATACCTGGTACTGATCCCTGACGATGAAAATGACCTCTGGCACTCATCAAGTGTTGATCCCTCACAATGACCTTTGACATTGACCTAAACAGTGACCCTGACGCTGATTCAGAGACAGCCCATGACATTCACACAATAAAATAGGTCAAGATGGCAGTCATGATGGCAGGACTCCCATAACCTACCTATATGCTATAGTGCCATAGCTTGCCCTCAGGGAATACGTGCCATGATCTGCTAAATACTTGCCCAGGTCAAGACACCATAACCTGCTCCAAGTGGAAGACTATTAACTTGCCCTACATTATGGCATCTTATCCCATTTCGTGTCATAGCGCCACAGCTCACTCATGGCACCATAAACCACACCATCTCAGGCATCATAAGCCATCTATACTCACAGTTCTGTAACTCATCCCTAACAATGGCACAATATAGCTCTTATAGCCAAAACCATCGTCACCTATTACGACCCAATGCCCAAGGTAAAGCAATAGATAGCACAACACTGTAGAACCAGGGGAACTCTTAACTTCTCATACGTTCCTTGCTGAAGTATCTCTTCGACTCAGGCCAGTCACTAAGAAAATCATATAATACTTAAAATACTTTTGTGTAACTTAAGTAGATTTACAGTTTCCAGAAACCACTAGAGAGAGAGTGAGAAAGTGTGATATTCCTTAATTTCCTGCTTCCTTTACTTAATTTCCATCATGCAGAATCCTTTATATACATACTATATCCAATTACCGAGCACTTACACCAGCACACTACTAGATCCAGCTACTTATACTTTGAATAGCTCAACCAAACCCACAAAAAGCTTTCATGGATGTCTCTAAAGGTGAGAACCCGTATCTACAGTAGATCCACCACTCCCTCGGCGGCTTATCAACCCCCACCACACTGAACAAAAGCCCCAAGAACCACCAAGATCATACTTAAGGCCGCTTATTCAACCCCCACCACCACACTTACGGAAGCCCCAGGAATCACCAGTATCATACTTAAGGCAGGTGCACTAACTGTGAGGTAGTACGAGTTTTCATCATTGGGGTTGGTGGTGCAAAGGGGATCCAGGGGTAGGAACTTCATGGGGTCACCCCTCAGGACGCAACAGGCTTGAGGCACCACAACCTCGCTGGACTTGTTGGCTTGCCACATGGTCGCTTGCTGGAAGTCTGTGTAGTTGTTCACCCCGCAACACTTGAGCTGTTGGAGAAGGGAAGTTATTAGCTGTTGAGGAGAGGTGCATATGACTTGTTGGAGGAAGCTACACCTTAGCGGTTGTAGGAGGAAACTATACTTGAGCTGTTGGAGAGGAATGCGAATGCTGGAGGTAGAACTTTTGAGTTGTTCGAGTAAGAAGGGATGTAACTGTTGGAGGAAGATACACTTGAGCTGTTGGAAGAAGTCACTTGAGCTGTGGAAGAAGAAGGAAAGTGGAACTACGAGGTGTGGGAGAAATAGGAAATATTTGGTTACTCACTAACTAAAAGTGGCAGGAGAGCCGACGAACTTTCCCCTTGAATCCAACAAAACACAACACTGACGAAACAATGTACACATCAAAATAACCCAACAAGCACAAAACAACAGCCTCCTCACCCAGTCGTAAACATCGTCCCACCGGACGATGAACACCCATCGGAAACCACACTCCCCAGACCTGACCGGGTTATTCTTTCACTATTCCCGACGCCATCCGCCATTCCAACACCTACAAACACCATTTCATCACATCACATGACCACTCGTGCCCAAGATGCACCTTCCACACTGAAGACACTTAAACACGTACCCCTCAATTATCCTCTGCTCACCCCCACAAAAAAAAAAAAAACCCACATACCAACACCCTTTTTCAACCAGTGGTCCCATCCCGGGGATTTGCTTAAGGCTACACCTTGAGTGAAGAAGAGTCACTATCTTCACGCTGCATCAATGTCAGTGGATGAAAGAAAGTACAGCCTCGTCAAAGGACTCCTTGCTTCACAGGAATCCATCCTGTCCCTGGAACTGAGGGTAGCGCAACCCTTGAAGCTGCATGGGCCCCTGGTTAAGGGGGGATCCTAGGATTATGCCTCCAGAACCTCTTTCACAAAGGAGTCCTAAGGTCGTTTAATGACATAAACCCACACAGCAAAGCCAGGTATTCATGTATCTCTCGGGTCTGGTGGGTAAATGGATATCTGGCTTAGGCTGGGGTCAAGATTTGGCACACGCGTCAACACAAGGTTATAATACGGGACAACATGAGTGTAATACACACACACACACACACACACACACACACACACACACACACACATCCTTGCAGGTGCTTACTGAGGTACAAGCTTAAACAGCTTAAAAAGTCAAAATTTATGAGAGAATTCGTTGCTGTCCATTTGGCCGGAGACCCAAGGCACATTTAGCCCACAAAACCAATTGTCCTTCGGGGCCTTTGCAGACGTCACGCTGGGCAGTGTAAGAAAGAGATTTCTCAGGATGACGTCATAGATGTTCTTTTTTCTCACTCATCCAAATGCCGCAGCTTTTGAGAGAGAGAGAGAGAGAGAGAGAGAGAGAGGTTCTCAAGAAGTTTGTGAGAGAGAGACACTGAAAATATGTTCTACTTACTTTGTACTTGCACTGAACCTCATAATTAGAATAAGAAAAGATACATGACAACAAAAATGACACACACACACACACACACACACACACACACACAAAGGTATGGCTAAGATCAGACGACTAAGCCTTTGGCCTTTGAGAGATTATCCCCGCCCGGCTCCTTCTGCTTCCTTCTTAAAAGATTAGAATAGAGGGAGGAGGAGGAGGATTTCCAGCTTTCCTCCCCCCCCCCCCTCCCCAGTTCCTGCCACTCTTTAATAGCCTACGACAAACAGTAGGGACGTGGGTAGTGCATACTCTCTCTCTGTTAGAAACAAACTCATCATCCTTTGCAAACTCAACCTAACACTTAAACCTGTATTGCAAAAAAAAAAACAAGGCAAACTAATAAAACATTGTGAAACAGTATTAAATATAAAAAATAAAACGATCCTCGTCATTACAATAAATGATTAAATAATAATTACGAATAATTACTATTATTCTCGCCTCCGTTAGCCAACAGCCCGATTCAGCAAAAGTCATTAAAAACGAACGGCAAATATTTACCATGGCAACGTTGCCAGACCGCCGTTTACCTACATCAAAGACACTCAAGTGTAAACATGACTTGTGCATTTGACTCTGTCAGGACGCACTCGAGTGCCCTCCAACGCACCTTTCAGGACGCTCCTGAGTACCAAGAACATCCTCACTCCCTACTAACGCACCTTACTTACAGATCCCTCAGCAAGATTCACTCACACACACACACACCCTCACTTACCCGATCATCCCCACGCACTTCAATGACCCTGGACACCTAACACGCACGCGACAGGGACAAGCCATTTAACGTGCATAAATCAACCGTGTGCATGAGAAAATGCACCAGGTTTCACGCCACTCCTTATGTGCCTCGCACTGAGCTGGGGGTTCAGCTGTGGCCACAAGAAAGCCGTGGAAAGACAAGACTCAAGCGTTGCCTTAAAGCCTGGCGACTTGATCTCTTGTTGTCTGTCACTGGTCTCCAGGGGCAAAGATTTTGGTTGACTCTTGAGATACACTTCGCTGTAAGGAAAGATAATTAACAGAGTCACTGATGATGAGAACACAACTGTCGCATTCAGGTCCCGCATTAGATTCGACTTTTGACACAATAAAACTCGTGCTAGTAAAGCTTATTGATTTGGAATTTACGGAGCGTAGATCTTTACTGATTTTACCGCCAGAGACAGAGAGAGAATATAGAAATAGTAGGAACTGGTGCTTCATATTAAATAAAACTGATCGCAGATATATTCGCTGGAAACATACACGTATATTCTGTAGGCAGATTTCAGACACTGGGCAAGAAGATAGAAAGGCGTGTGGATAAGGAGAATCGAGAGAGGGATTCGAGTGGGCAACTGGACATGAGAGTGGGTAAAAAGAACGAGAAGTGGGCAAGAATAGACGAGACGGGAAAGCAGAACTATGATAATTATCAAGAAGGAAATGAGGTAAATACAAAGTGGGATGAAGGATATTGTGAATAATGAAGAATGGTGTGAGTTGGACGATCTCGTAGATATTTGGTGATTGGTCATGAGGATATGAGGTGAATAAGATGATACAGACAGCGAGGAAAAAAAATATAACTTGAGATAATCTGAGAGGACAGAGGGTGGAAAAATGAATGAGGGTACCACTTTTGGGCAATGGGGTACATATGAGGAAAAGCGGTGGGGCGAGAGAACTTAAGAATGAGAAAAAGAGGCACGACAGACACAAGGTCAGGTCACTACACACACACACCACCTCTGTCCACCTCTATGCCTTGTCCCGTCGTATATAAAGAAAATGTGACCCGCAGCTCGAAGCTCCCTATTTACCCTGAGGTAAATCGAGACGACGCCAGATGAGAGGTGGTATATGGGGGGTGACGCAGGGCTGAGAAGGGTAACTGGAGACAATGTCCAAATGGGGTACGTGTATGGGGTGCAAGAGGTGAGGGGGGGGGAATGTAAGGAATGGGGTGTGGGTGATGGGTAGTAATGGGAAGGCTAATGGACTAATGGGTGAGGAACTTGTGCATGACCACAGTGGGAGTGGACACGTTTCGCATGCACGAACGCGGGAGCAACAGTTTGTTGTATCACAGGCAACGGCGGTGTGGCGTCGTGGCGTAAACCACAGCAGGACGATAGGTTTACCTGTCTATGTAAACCACAGGATGCGTCTGAGGACGAGGTTAAACTCAGTACTCTATAGTATTCGGTATCTTTCAGCAGGTGTTACCGGACTCCACCTACACGTGGTTACACTACGAATAAGAAGTCACCCTTAGCCCCAGACCCTATGGAAAGGAGTAACAGTCTCACCGAGAAGCTCCTCACTCTAAAAGGAGTGCATCATTTCCCTGCTACGGCACGGAGCGCAGTCACGGTGTCGGGGGAGCCTTATAAGACTGGTCCTGGGAATGTAAAATGACTTCAAACAATCCCACACGATTCCCACATCTGCATCCCACTGGCCATGGCGAGTCCCAGGCCGAGATCCATCCTTGATATGGCCTCTCGAGATTTATGAACCCTTAGTCTAGCGAGACCAGTGTGAGGGGAGTCGAACCCTACTGCCGGTTATTCTGGGATATATCAGAACCCAGTGCAAGAGGGAAATAGCTGAGGGGACGCACAGATGAAGGACTATACGAGGTGAGGGGGACACACAAATGAGGGGACACAGGTGGGGGGACACAAAGATGAGGGGACACACACACACACAAGGCAGGCGACACGGCTGGCGTATTTTCCCCTTTAAAATGCTTCGAACTGCAAAGTCCCGAGCAGATATGATTCACTTCCCTCCGGCTCTTCGATTTCACTGCTCGCCTCGCTTCCTCTCGTCTCTAGTTCAGTTTCCTGTTTTCCCACCGTGTGAAGGCCTCTGGAACCAAGCAAACATACCACATTTCATGACTTTCTAATGAAGATGCATCACTCTAGTGAGACTTTCTTGCCTAGGATGATTGAATTAGTAATTAAGGACTTTTCACAGATACCATCTATCGGGAAGATCGCCCTAATAAATCCCCCTTAAGACTAGTGACTAACCCCATATAACCAACTCCCCAAGATCCCAAAGCTAACCCCGGCTCTGAAGGGTATCTGGGGACTTTACCTAGTCTGTCCCGGTTCAATCTGGAGTTGTTCCCACAACCCCATGATCTAAACCCCTTTATGGAAAATGGAAACCTCGCTGCATGCACTCCCCTTGCCCCCCACGTCCAGTACTCTCTGGGGGTCAGGGGGGACATGGTTCCGTCCCTGCTCCTTCGTATGATGCTCCATCTAGGGTATGTCCCTCCCTCCTTCCCCGACACTCTCTGGGGAACTTGGGGCCCTTGCTTTACTCCTCATTCCACCCCCGACACTCTTTGGGGAGTTTGGGGGCCCCCTCGCCATTACTCCTCGTTCCACCTCCGACACTCTCTGGGGGGTTTAGGCCCTTCGCCGTATCCTCCATTCCACCTCCAAGATCCTCTAAAGGTGGAGTGTCTCACCACACCCGTCACTCCACCTCTGGCACTCTCTGGAGGTCTCGCCATGGCCCTCCTCCCAAGTCTCAAATGCAGGTTGGGAAGAGACAGTACGAGATGAACAACAGTTGGCCCATCTCCCTTGACGCCCTTGTCAATATTTGACGTGACCACGTGAGTGAGGAGCCGTGGTTTACGCCCGAGACCGCTGAGCGAACTCGAGTTTACAGTCTACATCACCTGTGCGAGTCGCAAGTATACACTGGGTTGCGGTTTACATTACTAATGGCCAGACTGATCGTACAATCGCGGTAAATAGGATATATATATATATATATATATATATATATATATATATATATATATATATATATATATATATATCACCTCCGTGTCCTAGGATCGCCTTCTATGGGGCTCACACAGCGCCCAGGGAGCTGGCCACGTCCACCAGGAATGATGGCTGGGTGTTCAGTGTCTTCTGTGCGGTCGTTACACACACACACACACACACACACACACACACACACACACACACACACACACGGGTAAAACTAGGGGGCGTATTATTATACTCTTATATTTACATGAAAGATCACATCAGTATTAATTAAAGATCAACATTGACACACATAATGCGTCGGCCAGCACAGGCTGGTGGAACAAAGCCCAGCTCCCGCCTCCGTCATTAGCGCGTTAATGTCTTTTGTTAATTACGTTAAATAATCCCATACACTGCTAATTACGGCTGAGCTGAAGATATGGGTGACTCAGCCACTAGGTTTAAAAATCCCTAATTCGCACTGAAATATAAGGATAATGCGATTATGACCTTAATGTCCCTCTTTCATATGAGTGACCCGCTGAATATATGTAAGTCAGCATTACTACGAGATCATGAATAGATATGGGATGGAAAATTAGCCTCTATATACCCCTAATGTAGATGTGTTTTTCTAAAGCCCCGAAAAGAACTTAAAAATAGTTCCATAAAGGATAAAAATGTGAGTACAGCAAACTGACTCTTATGTTCTACCGATATAAAGGTGGTGTTTCTCAAACATGGTGAGGTAACTGAGGGGGAAAAAAAAAAAGGATTCATCTTTGGTAAAAGGGATTATGAACTGTACGTACCTCGGCCATAAGAGCGTTCCAGGCGACGGTCATGGAGTTGGCTTGAACCGGTGTCGAATAGTACTTCTTGAGGGTGTGTTTGAGGAAGTTCTGCAGCTCCTCTTCCGTCTGAGGGAGAGAGGGAGTGTGAGAGGCACGTTCCGTCAGGGAGAGAGAGAGAGAGAGAGAGAGAGAGAGAGAGAGAGAGAGAGAGAGAGAGAGAGAGAGAGAGAGAGAGAGATGGGTAGATAATCATACGTAGATGAATAAAGATAACTGTTGATAGATGGACAGACTGACAAAGGGATAGATATAAGGAAAGCAAACAGACATAGGATATAAAAACTACATAATCATGCAGAGACACATGAGAAATAATTACAGATACGCAGATAAATACACATAGATACATAAAGATAATCAAAGACGGATAGATGGATAGATAAACAACTCAAAAAAAAAGGACAGAGACTTAACTATGGGTAATGTTGAGGTCCATTATTGTCTAATGTAATCATTTCCACTTTTTTTCTTTTTCAGCTGTGCTGGGAATGTACAACGTCATTAGCTTTTTTTCTCCCTAGTGTACAGCTTCCTTCACGGCCTGTGTTGTGTGTGTGTGTGTGTGTGTGTGTGTGTGTGTGTGTGTGTGTGTTCAGTGTTTGAAAGCTTTTTCCTTAGCTTTTGTACTTCTTTCTTCAAGGCCTTAGCTGTAAGTACTCAGGGTGAATAGCTTCTCGTAGCTTTTGAACAGCACCAGCATCATCACCGTCATCTTCTTCGAGTCCCTCAGCCCTGAGGTCACAGCCGATCACATTATTTTCGTCTTAGAACATAAAAGGAGGAAAGGAATATGAAAAATGTTGGCACACAAAAGCCTCAGTCGGACCCCAGCGTCTCTGGCGACCTTCCTCCTCCCGTCCAGAATAGCCCAGGAAAAGGACACCTTTGTTCTCCTCTTCCACCAGCAATGGCTTTTAATGGATGAATGAGGAGGAGTTCAGCCTTGCTGGTACACACACAGACAGAGTACACGGGAGGGAATGTGACTTTCAACTCGCCCCAAGAACTCCTTCTAGCCTTATTAAGCCCTGCGGCACTCAGGAAGCAAGCCACGTCCACCAGTTGCGACCACAGGTCATAAAGTGTTGTGATGTTGTGTGTACGTCTCTATATACATGCCTATAGCCAGCCTTGAGTTGGCTCTTGATAGAAACGCCTTCGTAGATGGTCCGTATGAGGGAATTTTCGATCTTTGGGAGCGGGACATTTTACGTGTGTCTCAGCTCTGATGACCATCCAGGGACCAATACACTTTACGGTCATCAGTTTACAAATCGCAAGAATAACTCTGTCGGGTTATATGACACAGACGCCTCTTTTTTTTTTTTCATTTTCGTAATCTCTAAGGGACGAACCCTTAGTCGAAATGAAGTCATTCATGGTGGTTCAACCCCTAAATTGTAGGTTGGGGGCGATATATGTAAGGTAAGGTAAGGTCGCCACACCCAGCTATGAGGTTAAAGACCTCCGAAAGCACCCTATGGTGTACGTAGGGTTAGATAAGGTCCTAAACTCAGCTGTGGGGAAGTAGAAGACCTCCGAAACCATCGTAAGGTACACACACAGCAACTTGAACTCGACTATTACGCAGATGCAAAACAATTACCTTGTTCGTGTGTGACCAAAAAAAAAAATATCTATTATGATCTCCATGTTTACCTAGGCAATTTTGCGCTGTACTGAGTGATTGGAGAGGTACAAGGGGCTGGTGAGAGCCTGACTGCCAATGTATTCTCACCATCCGCAGAGTTTACATAAGCGAATTTGTATCTGTGGCTCAGTGTGTGTGTATCCACGAAGCCTTGTATGTACGTGATGACTGTTGGTGTGTCACGGGGAGAGAGTTTCACACTCGTATGTATGTATGTATGGTAGTATGGTAGTATGTATGTGTGTAAATACGCACCTATTACCGTATATTCGTTTCTTTTTATTAGATTCCAATAATGGTCTCTCTCGATTCAAATTTCCATTTTCAGTGTCCCATTCAAGACGTTTCAGATTCCCTTCCATGAAAAGGATTTTGAGGCTTCGATTGAGTGTTTAAAACAAAAAAAGCAGAGACAGTTATGTTATGGCTTACTATAATGTAGCTAGGATAGGAACATAGTCACAAAGTGCTATAAATATCAAATACTTCTTGCTAGGTAATCATTCATTAACTCTATTATTGATAATTTGCCTCATAATTTACGTCTCTGGGTAATTAGTCATTGACTGTTCAATGATTACTTTCCTCCTGAGAAACGTCTCTAGGTAATTAATCATCGACTGATTACTTCTTGATAACTCGCATCTTTGGCTAATTACTCAATGACTTCATTAACTAAAAGTTACGTGTTTCGTTAATGACACCAACTACGTTACATTTTCAGGTAATTATTCATCGAGTGTTTCAATGATTACTTTCCTGCTAAGCTGCGTAACCAAGTAATTACTCAATGACTCTATTCACTGATTACTTTCCCGATAAATTATGTCTCCAGGTAATCGAACAACGATTCTGTTCACTGATTACTTCCTTGCCAAGTTGCGTCCCGATGTAATCATTCATTATGTTTACTGATTATTATTACTTTACGTAATAATCATTCCTAGATTGTATTTATCATTACGTAATTATTCATCGATTATATTTATTGATTATATTATTACTCGAGTTTTCTCATGACTTCCCTTCTTTACCTTGGCCATGTACCAGAGTGAGGGAGGGGAGGGTGTCAAGTTATTGATGGATGGGAGGTCGAACCTCCAGGGGTGTCACGTGGGCCTTTGCCTTGCCTGCTGGGGATGATAGCGAGGTGAGGAGGAGAGCGGGAGACGCGGAGGGGAGGCGCGGACCCCGATGGGAACGGAGGGAGTAGGAAGGAGAGGATGAGGAAGAGGAGGAGAAGAAGGAAGAAGAACAAAATGAAGATGATGATGAAGACGTAGAAGAAAGGAGAAGTGTGTGTGTGTGTGTGTGTGTGTGTGTGTGTGTGTGTGTGTGTGTGAGAGAGAGAGAGAGAGAGAGAGAGAGAGAGAGAGAGAGAGAGAGAGAGAGAGAGAGAGAGAGAGAGGGGCAGGCAGACACTATGACACAAGAGGAATATTGATCTGCTAATTGTCTGAGGACGGGCAACAGGACGCGTCACGCCTGGATCGTCCGTGGCTTCCATCTCACGATGGAGGAGGGGTGTGTGGGTGTTGGGGGGGGGGGGGGGGGGAGCGAAGGCGAAAGGAGGGAGGATGTGTGCGGGGGCGTATCGGCATGGATATCGGACCTGCAAGTGGTGGAACACCATCCGATTACTGGCGCGGTATTGGGGCTCCACCTGGGAGATATATCGGCATAGAAATTGGCTTAAAAGTACCTTGAATTGTGTGTGTGTGGGGGGGGAGGGGATGGTTTAGGGGTGTAAGTAAAGTGTATGGTATCGGCTATTACAGGCGGGATCGGCATGTGATCGGGAGGCAAAACCGATGGGAAAAAAGAAGGGCCAGACACGAGAGCAATGTCGGAAAGGAGACATCATAGTCGAGATGGCTCTGACGCTGGTCGTCTATGTTGTGTTCGCTGGTCACTCACCTCACGCCACATGTGGGGCTCAGAGCCACAGGAGTGTGGTTGAGATATCCTAGATAAGGATAGGGGGGAGGGCGCCCCTCTGGTGTCTGGTTGGGACATCCTATAAGGGGATAGGACGCGGGACACCGCCACAGGTAGGGTCAGTCTTGGCAGGTGTGTGTGTGTGTGTGTGTGTGTGTGTGTGTGTGTGTGTGTTGTGTGTGCGTGTGTGTGTGTGTGTGTTGCACACTTACCTCAGCCTTGTAGACCGCCCCGAGGGCTCCTCCCGTCACCTCCAGCAGGAAGATAACGATGATCATAACGCCGTACTGTGGAGGCAAGATGACGTCAGAATCCAGATAACGGGAGGGATGGGGAGGGTGGGAAAAAATGGCGAGAGATGGGAGGGGCGGAATGGGATGGGATGGGAATGGGGGGGGGGAAGAGAGACACACATAGGGTGTGGGGAAGGAGGGGCACAATTCTCAAAACCAACAGTCAGGTCAACACACGATATCATGAGGTAATCCAGTGTCACATCTGGACCTGATCTTGTATAAGCCCTCACTCTTACTCCTCCAGCCCTGAACATGGTAGACATTAATCACTCATGAACTGTTTAAAAGGGAAAAGACTGGTTTTAGATGTTATCACACAAAAAGGAAGATATCAACTTGGCTTTATATATAACTTAGCCCCAACTAGGTACCCGCAAGGGTCTCCTTTAAGTCCTCTTTCTAAGTCCCAAATAAGTCCCCCATGTCCACGTTAAGTCCCCCTCTAAATTCCCCACTTCATGCTCTCTTAAGTCTCTGCTTAATCCTTCCTCGCTCATTCGTCTCCGAACCTCTCTAAATTCGTCGAGAAATCCTTGCCAAGATTTCACTAAGTCGAAGTGACTAGAATTAAACCATTACACTGCCAGAAAGCCTTCACTTAACCTCCATTAAGATGCATCGTTTCTTCACCAGGTCCTCTTTAATTAGTGTCTAACTCCTCACCTAAACCTATCAAAGTGCGTCAATATCTTTTTTAAAGGCCTGAAATTCTTCCTGAAAAAAATAAAAACGTTTTGATTGAAATCTATATAAAACCTGAGTGACCCAAATAATTCCTTGAGGATTCCTCGTTAAATCCCCAATAAGAACTCATTAAATCCCACAGCGAGTCTCCATTTAATCCCTAGTGAGTTCTAAATATCCACTGAACCCTCACTATAAATCTCGTACCTTAGTCAATCTTGGCTATACAAATCCTCACCATCGTCAGGAGCGCTCTGGACTCCATGGCCGCACCACAGCATCCGAGGAACCCAATGAGGAAGACGAGGCCTCCCGCCACGATGAGGACGTACGCCCCGTGCTCCATCACCGACGGCTGGTTGAACTCCTGAAGGCTCTCATTCTCCGACACCCGCGTCAGGAGGAGGAATGAGGTATTGTCCACCGCCAGCCAGATGCTCAGCGCCAGTACCAGCCCGCCGGCCACCTGAAGAAGAAGAGAAAGGAGAGGTTACTACAAGAATGAAGAGAAAGGGGAGGTTACCTGAAGAAGGAGGAGAAAGGGGAGGTTACCTGAAGGAGGAGGAGAAAGGGGAGGTTACCTGAAGGAGGAGGAGAAAGGGGAGGTTACCTGAAGGAGGAGGAGAAAGGGGAGGTTACCTGAAGGAGGAGGAGAAAGGGGAGGTTACCTGAAGAAGGAGGAGAAAGGGGAGGTTACCTGAAGAAGGAGGTGAAACGGGAGGTTATAATCGGTAGGTAAAGGTTGTGTGGTTCACTGTGGTGCTTCTACTTACTGCAGAGTTACCGTAACTCAAATGTATTCTGCGTGTCGTAGGAACACAGCAGAGCTAACGCAGCTCAAATGTACTCTACTTAACATGAGGAACGCTACTGGCGTCGCGCATTTTGAAAGAGCTCGTGTACAAAGTAACAAATGACACAACTTTCTCTCATTATAAACACACTCTCATGCATTTTTAAAGCTAGTAAGGTACTGCATGGAACACTTGCGTCGCCTGCAGTGTAGTAGAGTTATGGAGAGTGATATAAGAATGGCTGGGAATATTGTTTAATAATACGAAAAAAAAGGATATATCAAGTTTTTGGGCTAAAGGTAATTTTTTTTTTCCAGATTATGAACCATTCATCACATTGTTGCAGTCATCAACATCATCCTGTAATGCAGAGGTGGGGGAGAAGATGAAGAGCAATATGGACATGTATTTACAGAGGTTACTAGATCAGCCAGGCTGTTGGGGGAGGGGCTATACGTGGGCCTGCAAGCTGCAGCTTCCAACAGCTAAGTCGACCAACGACCCAACCCCGCAGCTTGGGCCCAGCACCAGACTGTTGGGTGGGGTGTGTGTCAAGAAACCCTCCTCTCCCCAAAAAATCCGAAGACTCTTCCAGGTATACTCCTCAAGTTTAATAAGATTCAAGGTAAACTTTATTCACAAGGGGGAATAAGTCAAGTAAACTCCCCTCCCTCCTCCCCCTAACACACACACACACACACACACACACACACACGAAAGGTATGGGTCTTAAGCCACACAGGTCTTCAAGTCTTTGGCCGGGTGGGAGGGAACCTAATGTGTAAACTTTCACGAATATCTTCTCGGGGAGTTTTCAAGTTACGACGAAATTCGGGTTACACTACGACTCCGGGCGACGGAACGACGGAACGGACCGGACGGACACGAACAAGGACGACGTACGACAAAGGACGGATGTTGCCATCCCAAAGCCGTCTACCATGCTAACACCACACACACACACACACACACAGAAAACTAGTCACGACATAATTCCAATGATCCTTCTGTAATCACAATAAGCCATAACCTCGCTGCCGGCGGTAAGGACATAAACAATACCATTAATATTCAGGTATTATTATTCTCGATTTATAAATCCCACATTTAAATCCTAAATGAACCACACATTTCATGTTCTATATCTCTTGCTCGGATTACTCCCAGGATCGAGTCTCTCTCTCTCTCTCTCTCTCTCTCTCTCTCTCTCTCTCTCTCTCTCTCTCTCTCTCTCTCTGTACGAGTTCGGCCTAACCATATTATAAGATATACTAGACCCCCCCTAATAGTATAACAGCCCAGAGAGAGAGAGAGAGAGAGAGAGAGAGAGAGAGAGAGAGAGAGAGAGAGAGAGAGAGAGAGAGAGAGCGAGAGAGAGAGGAGGTAGTCTCCCGTGCCAGCAGTCTGGGATGTGGAGGCCCATATAGTGCTGCTATAAAAGAGATAATTGAAACAGAGGCAGAAGAAGCGGAGTAATAGCCACAAGAAAGATATATATATATATATATATATATATATATATATATATATATATATATATATATATATATATATATATATATAACGCCCTCAGTAAAGTCCATAAGGAGACAAAACACTTTGGCAAAAACAGAAAAAGAATAGGACTTTCCACAAGTCAGTATACGTATCAGTGACCCTCTGTAATTACAATACAATTATAAGATTTAATTACTGCCGTTTTAGCGAGGAAGGCCGGCAGGGTAGGGAGGTGCGACCATTCTTAATTACGCTAGATACACGCACGGTCGCTAATAGAGATCTAGTTTAATTAGGGTGATGTAGAGTGTTCAGTGAAGGTCTTGTGGCATGTGATGTGCTTCTATGGCAACCACGGGTTTCCTAGGGCAACCTAAACATCACCATGGCAACCTAGGACACCTGAACATCACCATGGCAACCTAGGACAACCTGAACATCACCATGGCAACCTAGGACAACCTGAACATCACCATGGCAACCATGCCTTTTCCCCCTCAGGAAACCGGACCATCACCACGACAAACCAAGCCTTTTTCCCTGGCAACCAGATCGTCCTAATGGTGTAGAGCCATGCACTTCCCAGGCAACTACGCCAGTAACCATCATCATGGCAACCCCATGTTTCTGAAGCGATAGGACCATCGCTATGGCAACCTCAGAGTGGGTAAGTCGCCCACTCTTCAGATAGCAACCACGCCTTTAAACACCATGGTTAAGTACGGCTTAAATCTCTATGGCAACGACGGCTTTAGTCCCTATGGCAACCAGGGTTCCGGGGACCATGGCAACCAGTGGTAGGCGAGCGAGTCGCGTCGCCCCCGTGAACGGTGTGTGTGTGTGTGTGTGTGTGTGTGTCTGTGAGGTCTGCTTGAATGTTTTGATCAATGGTGATGCTTCCTTATCGCCCGCTCATGTCCTCTATTGTCGGAGAGAGAGAGAGAGAGAGAGAGAGAGAGAGAGAGAGAGAGAGAGAGAGAGAGAGAGAGAGAGAGAGAGAGGAATCTCTATCAACAATGCTACCAGCTTCGTAAAATTGGAATTGCCCTTGGAATGTACAACTTCGCCTCAGCCGGGTTGAACCGCTCGTTGAGTGTGAGATTCAGTGTGGGGGGGTTCAGGACACACTGCGACAAAGCTCATTAATACGGAATATAACACGAGCGGGACGCCACAGTCGCTCTACCAGATACTCTGACACGTAGAAATCCTAGGACGGTCTTCCCAGGTGACGTGATATCCTCAGTTTGCTACCATCATATCATACGACTCCGGGACAACCTCTTTTCTATGGCGAGGATTTCTATAGCTGTGCTCCACCCAGGAGCAGGTTATGGTGGACTCCTTTGCGGAAAGAAGTCCTCAGGCGACGCTGTTCTATTTCTTCTATCCTCCCTCGGTGATACAGCCTCGTCGAAGGTGACTCCTCGCCCATGGTGTACCCTCCTGAGGGCGAAGTCTTTCATACACGAAGTCTAATCTGGCATGGATGGAGACAGCGAGGTCCAGCGACGCACAAGACAAAAGGAGTTCCTCCTCCTCCTCCTCTTCCTCTGTGACTATCAACGTCCTCTGGAGCCAAAAAATGGATGCAGGGTCCTCCTCCCGCTGCTCTCCTCGACATCCGAGCTAAAACGCCTCGATTCTGTGTATTCAAAAACGACAATCGTCTGTCTGTACATCATGGCTCTGGGGTGAATTTATAAACTGTACAACAGAGCGTTCAGGTGTACGCTTGGCCTCCGTGTCATCGGCCCTTGCCACCTACCGCGAGCATTACTGTTAAGGGAGCTCAGTGGGTAGATGTCCCCTCACTCTAACCTCGGAAACTGTTCTCGTCTCGAACTGAACTCAAGAGTAATACAGATACAGAGTATTACGCACGGTGAGCTTGTGTGTGCAAGAACCTCGTCTCTTGACGGATTCAGATAAGCAGCATTCATGCCAGGAGGTGTACACAGGCTGGGCAACTACATGCTCGTCTTTCAAGATGTACACAGGCTGGGCAACTACATACTCCTCCTTCAAGGAGATGCTGATGGGGTCGGATACAAACTACCGTCCTCCAAGGAATAGAAACAAAACATCTGACGATTAGACTAAGAATTTACGAGATGAACATCAAGTTGTAAAATCAAACATCGACCATGGCTTCCCCTCTCGACCAGGAATACTTAGCATGGATGCTCAGGTCGAGGAATCCGGTGCAACGAACAGTTTCCATGGTCTTGCCGGCAGGCAAGTGGGAACTACTTGCAAATGGGGGAATTACGAAATAGATCAGAGAGCGGGAGGCAACTTGACAATGGCTGCAGGAAGTTGGAACAAAGCAGCCGTGGACACGTGAAGGAAAGTCGAGGAATTCAACAATATGAGACAATGTCTGGGATTCTGCATACCACCACACGGCCCACCAGCCTCACATTACCTGGTCAAGTGGTAAAGGTCAGCATAAAGGTAGGAACAGCTGAGCTCTGAGACAGAATCCCCCCTTATCATCTTCTCGAAGATCTGACGTAAACAGTGAAATATAAGAATATAAACAGTGAACGAGTCAAGACGTTGCTGCAGTGATTCTAAAAAAAAAAAAAAAAACAAAAATCGTCTCGATATTGAGACTGACACATCCTTGTCAACAACAACGCTAACGAACTATGATCAGGATTCCTATATTTTTTTATCCTGCTTAGAGGTAAACACTTGACTCTGGCGTCGAACACGACCAGGACAGGTCCTGCATTGAAAGAGAGAGAGAGAGAGAGAGAGAGAGAGAGAGAGAGAGAGAGAGAGAGAGAGCCAGACTTCATCTCGGCTCTGAACAGCAGTAAACAGGATATAAATGCCTCACGTAATATGAGACCGTAAAGAACGTTCCTCAGTGAACATGCCAACGTCAGAATCATTCGACATTTTCCTCAAAAGACGTTCGGGTCTAACAAATGCTTCACGCACCAGCGACACATATTCGAGGAATATAACGCAATGTACGTTATACCAGTTCCCAATATGGATGAAATTAATAACATCCATCATATATAACAAAACTAGACAATCTAACAGTGTGCTCGAGTTCAGCTCACTTCCATGTATTTGAACATATCGGCCTCTCAAAGGCTGTCACAAGACGTTATCATACATAATGAACTTTGAACAATGTACCTATCTGTCCTAAGGACACGTCCATGGAAACATACTCGCTTCAAAGATGCATACTGAACGAGCAGGGGAAACTGAGGGACAGTGTGAGACAATGAGGAAAAAAGGAAAGGAAAAATACGAAAATGTGGGTCGTGAAGTATTACAGAGATATTTTTTCTCACTGTGAATTACCAGAGGCTCTGAAGTGGGAAATCGCTGACGAGAAAAGCCCACAATAGATATAAGACCTCAGTAAATCTGAGAGAAAGAGAACGCTACACAAAAACCGAGGGAATGAGAGACAGAGAAAAGGGAGGGGAATAACTAAGGAAAAGGAAGAGGAATAACTAAGGTTCTGGTCGTCACACTGTGGTCCCTCAGCAGTTTATGGAAGTGAGAAATTCGCAGCCACAGCGAGGAGTTCATTTTCTGCAACACCGATGCCAACAGAGAGGACAAGAATTGCTCGTTGTGCACCTGTGTGAAAGCTTGGCCCAACACTGTGCGCCAGCCAGGACGCAGTGACGGAGCGGCCATTTACTGAGTCTAACAGAGTGGGAGTACCGGCCAAACGGCCCTATGTGTGCGTGTGTGTGTGTGTGAGGGGATCAGGTGAAAATTACCGGGGAGGTTTTGAGTCAGGGGTTTAGAGAGTGTCATCCCTGATTTACGAGGCGAGATGCTCTTCTGTCCTCTTCGTCCTCTGGTGCCTTGTGTCTTCATTTTCATTTCTGCTCGTTCCTCAGCGTCTTCATCCCCTCTTTACTCATGTCCCACCCTTCGCCCTCCTCCAATTATCTTCCTACACACACTACTTCCCAATTCTTCTTCGGTTCTTCTCCTTCCCCTGACGTTCCTATCTTACAACACCCACTCGCCCATACTGTTAGTGTCATTCTGTGCTCCCCGCTCTCTCTCTCTCTCTCTCTCTCTCTCTCTCTCTCTCTCTCTCTCTCTCTCTTCCGTAATTACACACCCATCCCCCACTTCCTCCTCTCACCTGCCCTCTCTCTCTCATCTACTACCTCGAGTCTCCCTTCTTTCTCTCTTTATTTCGAGCTATCTCGTCATCATCTGCGTTTCCTACCTACAGAGTGTACCAGGCTCACATAGATGTGTTGGTCACACAGGCCTGAGGTAGGGGATTGCCGGCCCCCAACAGTCTACTGAAACAAAAGACAACGCGGCAGCTTGATCCCACACCAGGGTGAAGGGGGTCGAAGACCCTCGAAGCCGATCGTAAGGTATACGTAAGGTAACATAACCCATCGTAAGGTTTACGTAAGGGATGTCTTATTACCTCCTCTCCCTTTGGTTTCCGCCTTCCCTTTAACCCATTTCCCTTGAGCTTAATGATCCGTACTCCTTTCCCTCCCGTTCTTTTACCCTTCTCACACTGGACCGTACTTCCAAAATCATACGTTCTATACATCTATCATGCCCATAGAGAATCCTGCTAGCTTTATATATATATATATATATATATATATATACACTCGTTGGCGGAAATGAAATAGCGACAAAAATGACATCAATTAACCTGCAAGTGAAAAAAAAATTCAGTTAATCTAATTGAATTTGGAATTAGGCAATAAACGTAGCAAGGGTTGTTACGAACAAATTAAAACGCATTTAAAACTATTACAAAACTATACATAAAAGAAATGTATCAAATGAAACAACGAAACCTTGACACAGTGCTTAACAACGTGGCAAAAAATGAAGATGGACATGAAACAATGAACCATGAAACAACCCACTGAAACAGCAACCCTCCAAAACAATGAATCATGAAACAACCCACTGAAACAGCAACCCTCGAAACAATGAACCATGAAACAACCCACTGAAACAGCGAACCTCGAAACAAGAACAATGAAACAGGAGCGCCAAAAACACAAAAAGACCATATCATAACAATAACGTTTCTGTTTGCCGTTAACAATGCAGGTTATTGAGTTCTGTTTACCGTTGTGTTCGGGTCATACAGTATTCACACCAGTTGAGAGGGATCCTGTGTGGTCAGACATTATTCATAATTTTCCCTCCTCTTTTCTTTTCTTTTCGGTCAAGAATTCCCAAATCTGAAGCTTTATTGCTCAAATTATTCTCTCGAACAACATCCTTATTTCAATGGTCGAGAGGGGCTGAGATTAAGGGGTCTTATTTCAGCTAAGCATCAACTTTAAAAGATTCGAGTACGACTGAGGTCTTTCTATTTTCCAACTGTAAGAGGTTCGACCTTTCCCATCTGTTAACCTGGCGTGATTAAATGCCCTTTACCGTCTACTTGGTGTAAGGTTCAAGCCCCCTGTTCCAGTTATTTATGGCTTCTTCCTTTCCATCAGCCATTTGCAGGATTCCAGGGGGACATTCGAACAGACGACAAAGAAAATGGACTCCCGAGTCCGTGGCCGTGGAAGAGATATATTCCCCGTATTTGGTAATGGTTCTAGAATACTAAACCCTTACCACAAGATCTAGAGAGTAGCTCTTATCATATCCAGATATCTCAAATTATCTTTCATGCTGGGGTGTCCATGTAGTGTTCCCAATCTACGTTTCCAGTTCCTGCATCCCGTCGGAATAATGTTTTGAAGGTGATTCCAGCTTTCCAGTTGTTTGTCACTTTTTTTTTGCCCTATATTCCAGGCCTTGTGTTTGGGAAAGTTCCATTCCGTTCCTCCATCTTTCGTTTACCCCAAAGTTTGCTCCTGGAAAAAAACAGAAAAAGTTCCAGTCCCTACTTTTCGTGGTTCATTCCCAGGATTCGTGCCTGGAAAAGTTCTACTTCGCCCCTTTCGTTTATTCCAGGACTTGTGTCTGGAAATGTTCCAGGGTTCATTTGTTCTTTTTCTGGCGGGTTACGTTGCGGTTCATGTTGCTCACCTCGATGTCTTGCTGGCACTGCCTTTTATGCCACGTCCTGAACTGAACAATTTATACTAAACTGATTGTTTTTCTTCCCCTCTTGTGATGACTTACACCAGCGAGAGGCAGAGCCAACACCCGATCCAGAAATGGAATTTGCCTTTGCTAAGTAAAATGTAGCAGTTGATTTGGGTACTTTAGTGTTCGATGCTTATCGTATGATCCATCAGATACACCAAACTGGTATATTTCTAGAATTAAAGTATCCACTGTGGTTTAGGTGATGGTGCGTCATCCCTATTTTTGTCTCTCCGTGAACCTCATTTGTTTTCTTGTCCTTATCGCCTCACGAGTTTCCAGTCCTGTTATTCATGTTTTTCTTGTGTTCGCTGAGACGGCACGGGTGACTGAATGCCTTAATCAAGGCCATCTCATTAACGATATATATATATATATATATATATATATATATATATATATATATATATATATATATATACCCTAGCATAAGCTTGGTTCATCAAATTATCGACTAACCCCTATAGGAGGATGAATAGCTGGGTTGAGTGTACACCAACTGCCGGATCCAGGATTTGAACCCATGCGCTCGACGCTGAGCGGCTCTTCTATACGAGTTTTCGTGATGACTCTGTTGGTTATGATTCTGTCTCCTCACTGGGCTTCGTCATGTCTTTTTAGCATCCCTGTGTATTCTCTTCCAGCCGTCGGCCAGACATTCCATTCAATCTTGCCTCCGACTGGATATAAGAATTCCAACTCGCGTTATCAATCAAGAGATGCGAACTGGGAGACACGCTCGACTCGTCGACCAAAAGGTAAAAGATTCTAATTCCCATCTTTTGTTGTAAACTTCAAGAAACTTTTGCGAAAAGTAAAGTTAAACTCACACGGGATGGGTTGACAATGACAGACTGTACTTACGACATGAAATAAGCGTAAGAAACACCAGAGGGTAACGCAAGGAAGGACAGTGGAAGATGGTGATGAAAGACGGAAGTAAGACATTACGTAAAATGAGAATGGAAACAAACTAAACATAACGGAACGAAAACATGATTTACCAAAGGTTGATAAAGAGGAATGGGAGTAATATGACGCAACACAAATATGGTGGAACAACAGATAATGATAAATGGAAGCATACACAAGCACCTGATAAAGGCACCCATAAGAAATAATAACACAATGGATAAAACTAAAAGAACGCTTCATATAATCAAGAGAAAAAGACAGAAATGTCGGTAATCAAACAATAACAAAAGCTGACGCCAAATAAAAAAAGAAAAAGCAAATCGACCAAAAAATGTACATAGAGAGTAATATAAGACTAAGGTAGACTGAAGAAGAAAAAACAAATAAGAGTCGAAATGCTATACGAGGAAGGACGACGCATGAAGAACCATTCGTGGAGAAGAAAAACAAAGGAAAAAGAAGAAATGTTCGAGAAAATCTGCGACGTAATAATGAGACAGAAAAGAAAAGTGAAGAGAGTATGAAGGTAGCCAGACAACAGAGGCCAGTCAGCCTCGAATGGGGATAGGTAGACAAAGGAAGAGTGAGGGGCTCAGAAGGCGGACCTGAACCAGGGCCACCCCCTGGGACGGGCAGACCTGAACACCTGGACCAGAAGCTCCTTAGGGACGGGAGACTGTGGCGTCTGGATTCAGGGCTCCTCAGGAATGGGTGACCTGGACCTGAAACTAGACTAAGGGTGGTACTTCAGGGGGATGAAAGATCTTGGATCTGAAAGAAGGTTCCCTCAGGGTTGGGAGGGCTAAAGCTATACAAGACCTTCCTCAGGGACGGGAGACCTGAAACTACACGTGAGCTTGAACGAGGGTCTTCTCTGGAACGAGGAGACCTGGACATGGACCTGAAACTGGGACAAAGGGTTCTCCAGTGAAGTGGAGACCCGAAACACAAGCCACTTAGGGACGAAACAAAAGAAATGAAATGAAAAGAAGATAAAGAAACACGAAATCTAGAAAACGTATTGAAGAAATTGAAGGAAATGAGAGAAAATGGAAAACTATGAGCAGTAAGAGAATGAAAGGGAAGAATGAAGCAAAAGTGGTGATGAAAATTAAGTAAATGTGATAATAAAATAATGCTGACAATGGCAGAACTAAAGCAAAACACTATTAACTCAGGGATGTGATAAAGAGAAGAAGAAATTTAAAAACAACGAACGAGACAAAGACAGACAAAGTAACGAATGGTGGAACAGGGAAAGGGAGAAAAGGATAATAAAGATAAAGAAGAAGAAATGGAAAAAAACGAAGGAAGCAAAACCGATGATACTAAAGCCGATAATAACGGAAACTAAGCCGACAACGAGGCTAAGAAAGCCGACGACAGGGTTAAGAAAGCCGACGACAGGGTTAACAAACTCGCCAACGCGGTTAACGTGGCCGATAATGAGGCTAACATGGCCGAAAATGAGGCCAAGAAAACCGACTATGAGGCTGACAGAGCCGACAAAGAGGCCAACACACCCGACAACGAAGCCAACAAAGCCGACAACGAGGAACATAAAGCCGACGTAACGTAAAGAAGCCGACCGACACGGATGGCGAGAGCGAGGATTTAACAGAGGACGTGTTGTGTGACGTGTTACGAGGGGGAGAGGTTGGGGGCTAATCCACAGCCAAGATTATGGGGGTGAGGAAGGAGAAGGGTGAAGCCCCAACCTCCCTCTTTATCTCCATCTCTCTTTCCATACCTCACGTCTTCCCTCACCTTTAGTTTCTCTTACACTAGTCTCTCCATCATCTTTATCCCTCCATCTCACTCCATCTTTATAATCCTTCCGTCCATTTCCCCTCCACTCCATCTTTATAATCCTTCCGTCCATCTCCCCTACATCTACATCTTCAATCTTTTCTTCACCATTACTCCCTCCCTCTTCCATCTTAAGACTCCTTCCCAGCTATGGTCTCAGTGTGTTCTCTCCCTCCTTCATTCTTAATCTTCCTTCTACTTCCTCCCTCCCTCCCACCACCTCATTTCCATCCCAACCATCTATCCTTGTACCTCCACCCTACATCTTTATAGCTCCATCACCACCACTTCCTACCCCTCCTCCCCTTTACATCTACACCAAATAACCTCCCACCTCCATCACTACATTTAATCTCCCCTTCTCCATGTTTGGTCTCTTCTCCCCCTCCTCCGGCAGCGCCGACACCCCCCTCACCTCCCCACCACCCCCGACACCATGCAACATTCACAGTACACGACCCGCACACTCCACCGGAGCGATGACTCTTGTAAAATTAATGGGAAAGCGAAAAAAAAAAAAAAATGGTCCCTCACCTCTCGCAATTTTCGGCGCGACGCTGCAAGCTTATTCCATCCACCAGCGACTGCCACACACACACACACACACACACACACACACACACACACACACAACATGGAGCAACGTGAGAGTAAAACTCTTTCCCTGTAACGTACAAATAGTAATCACGAATAGTGATCATACTTCCGCCATATGGAAGGGTACCCGCCCATTCCATCTCCGGTGAATAGTTGTTATTCATCGTGCCTTTCCAGACCTGCATTTAGTTTCCAGTCTGTCATCTTTCACGTACGGGAATATTCCGAAGCCAACTTTGTTTAGTATCAATGTGGGTAAACAGACAGAGGCAAGGAAGGAGTGAAAGAGCACCTAAACACAATCAGGACGGCGAAAGATATTCATCAGATAGAATGAATTGGATCTATGTGGTATACGGGGAATGACGAGCTATTGTCAGGCTGAACCAGAGCATATGAAGCGCTTTAGGTATGCTGTCTACACAAGTATAGGCTGTAGAGATTGGCTCTGGACGGAATGCCTCGCTGTTAGTACATGATACACAAGACCCAGAGAATGAAATATATGCAAATGTGGCCATTGTTCGTTTCTTCCTGACGCGTACTTCGCAAAAATGTATAATAATTACTGTCATCTATGAATAATTAGGCTAACGTAAAGCCTTTGTTCATTCTCACATACCCGTACCTATGTTGGTGGGTTTCAGTTCTTCAAGTTCTCGCTGTTCTCATTCATGAACAATAGTGAACAAATGTTCTTGTATATAGAGAATCATAAAGGTATTGATAAACAAGAACAAATGGAAATGGGTTCCTTAATTATATAGCTAATCAAACTCCACTCTGAAGACATTTGTGGGAGAAAAGCTTTTGTTGAGAAATTCAAAAAAAACTTATAAAGATCCACAGAAAGAACTCGCGATACATTCAGGATGAAGCCAAGAGGGTGTCTGCTCGAGGAAGACACAAGCCAAGGAGAGCTGCTGACGTGGAAGCCAATAAGACGCCAAGTGGAAGCCAGGATGTTGCCAAGAAGAGTCCGAGATCAAAGGGAAGTTAGAAGATCCCGAAGGAAGTGTTTGGGGTGGGGATGTGTGGGGAGGGGGGAGGATGGGGTCCAGGACAAGGCACGAAGGTCCTCAAGGGGGTACAAACTAGGCCAAGTGGTGAGTTTAAGAATACATGCAGTCTGTTCCTCCTTGCACGAGGGGGGACCTGAATATCCCCCCCTCCCTCCCTCTTTCTTCGTCTCCAAAGGCTGGGTAAATCACTAAGTCATGCAACAACACCCCGTGACGGAGGATATTGCTCTATCATGCAGCAATATCCAGAAAGGGAAAGTATTGCCTGGTCATGCATGAGCAACCCAGAGGGGCGGATATTACTGTATCATGCAGTAGTGTCCAGAATGAATACCTCTACGATATTACTCCGTTATCCAAGTATCTCAGTGATGAATACTCCTCCATACCCGAATATCTCAATGGAGAGAAGATATTCCTCCATCATGACAGTGTGGTGTTCCATTACAATTTATCCTACGACCTCTTTTTTTTTTTTGCTATAAAATACAGTAATAGTTCTTAATAAAGAAACATCATGAGAGACGAAAGACCTCACTCCATTATGCAAGAGACGCTAATTAATTGACATTCTGAGAGCCTTCTTCTCGCACTCCCTAAGTCCAAACGAGTCGAGTCATTATTAACGTGATCATCTCCAAACTTACGGGTCGAAAACGAAACTGGTGAACTACAACACCAGTGAGATAAAAGGCCCCCCCCAAAAAAATCAATCACTTGACCTCCTTCACAGGTGGCACTTTCCTGGAAACACTTTAAGCTTTAAGAGAAGTCTTTTTACGCCGCTTTAAGTTCCCTCGAACAATGCCAGACCCTTTAAACTGGTTTTAATCCCCTTAAACTCGACCCAAGCTTGTTTTGACAGTTTCAAACTTTCTTAACTAGCTGTAAACCCATTTCGAAGGTGCTAAATATATTCAAACGGCTGCGGGGAATTTGAGGAATAGAAAATGTCTTTTAAATCGATGAAAGTGTCTTTAAACACCCGAATATTTTGAAATTTGTCCAGATAACTTTAAAAGCGATCCAGAACCATATTTACTGGCCTCCCATTTTCCTTAATT
This sequence comes from Panulirus ornatus, assembly GCF_036320965.1. NCBI lineage: Eukaryota > Metazoa > Arthropoda > Malacostraca > Decapoda > Palinuridae > Panulirus > Panulirus ornatus. Next base: position 16,719,509 of record NC_092292.1, read on the forward strand.
ATTGAATGTTATTGATATGGATTGTTCTATTCCTCCGTCACAAACACACACACACACACACACACACACACACACACACACACACACACACACAAACATACTCTCTCTCTCTCTCTCTCTCTCTCTCTCTCTCTCTCTCTCTCTCTCTCCGAAAGTTTGTCTCTCTGTCTGTCTGTCTCTCAATCTGTCTACTGCCCGGCTCCCCCCACCACGTCTCAACTTTGAACAAAGCACAGGAAAATGAAAAAGAATAACATAATGGGACATGAGTCTCAAATTTCTTCCAGTGTCTTGTATTTCTAGGCCGATCGAAAATAACTTTTCAAAAACAGAGCAGAACGTTCCACGTTCCACTGGACATTCCACGTTCCATTCCACGTTTCATTTTGTACAATCATTTCTTTACGTTCACAACGAACCCTCTCCCTTTTTTTTTTTTAATCTCTTATCATTCGTATTCGTACTTTACCTTCCCACCTTTTATAGCTATGCTCTTCTCTCTCTATTTCAACCTTCCCTTCACACAGTCTTCACCCCCCCACGTAATTCCCCCACTTGTAATCAAACACTCTGACGTTTTCCAATCTTACACAAGACCTACCGAGTCGAATTCTTTAAAGGATCCCACAACTCTCTCCTGCTGTTCCTTCTAACCAAAATACGTAACCTGGATTTCATCTGGTCTTCCTTTTACGAAGGGAGTCACTCAAAGCCCACGACTTTGCATACCCAGCGCGAGAAGATGGATTTGCCTTGACGGACACAGAGACGAATACGTTTTACGTTTCTGTATGCAAGCAATTTATAGTTTCCTTGAGGCATGTGTGTGTGTGTGTGTGTGTGCGTGTGTGTGTGTGTGAGTGTGTGTCTTATGCCTGCCTCATGTCTACCTCTAGTGTGATCTAGTGTACATCTGCCACTTCCTGCCTTCCTCTCGTCCTTATGCTATGTCTATCATTCATTCCTCTGCCCTTTAGCGTGCCTTCCATCCTCCACCTCCATCCCAACGTGCCTTCCATCCTCCACCTTCATCCCAGCTCACACGACCCCCATTCGGCAGCCGACGTAACTCACACTCGTCCTCCACTCTGCTCCCTCCTACAAGACCTGGTTCATCATGTCGTACCGGTGTAATGCGGGTCCACTTTTCCCCCCCCAAAAAGCTTCTTCCCTTTACATTCTCGTTTTACTAATTCATCCCTCCCACTCCTCCTTCCTCTGACTTACGGCTCTCACTCCCTCTTCTTCCTCTTTTACTGCTCCTAATTCTTAGTTCCTAATCCTTCCTCGTTTTGCTCAATGGCTTTTCTCGGTAGTTCCCTTCATCTCCTGGAACATTTCCTCGTTCCACTCATCTCTCTCTCTCTCTCTCTCTCTCTCTCTCTCTCTCTCTCTCTCTCTCTCTCTTTGTTGAATTTCCAGATTTTTTTTTTCCATTTTCCAAATAGCTTCCGTAATCCCCCGTGTTTTACCAGATTTCTAGTAGTGATTTTTTTTCCTTTGTCGGTTTCTTTAGTCTTTCATCTCCTTTTCTCGTCTTTTATCTTGCCCTGGAACACTGGCTAATCTACCCTCATTTCTCTCTCTGTTCAGCCATGTGTCTTCTGATACCATTCCATATTTCCCCATTTCTCCATGTCTGTTTCTTAACATGTGGTATCCTTTCCTCTCTCTCTCTATGTTCTTTCGTTTCACACCTGTTATCTTTCCATCTTGCTTCCTGTCTGGTGGTTATCACCTGTGTTATCCTTCCATCTCCTTGTCTGTTGAAGTCTAAAAAACATCTATTGTCTTTCCATCTTTCCCTCTGTCTACCACTCCAACACCCGCTATCTTTCTCTTGACCTCGTTTCACATATATTCTCTCTTTTCTTCCTCTTTCTCTTCCTTCTTCTCAGTTTTATCACTTGTTCTTCCTTCCTTTCCACTCTTTGTCATGTCACGTCTCCTTTCCCTCCCCCATGTATCACCTTTCTACTGCATTTCTACTTATCATTCTTCTTCCAATTCCTCCTCCACCTCAGCAGCGTTATCGCTCCCTCCCTTCATTTCGCATTGCCTTATCTTTCCTACTTAACTTTTACTGTCCCGTGTAAGTTTCTCATCAGTTTGGCTTACGTCCTCATATTCAACACCTGCTTCCTCTTCCTCGCCCCTGCTCTGCATCCTCTTCTTCATCATTCTTTTCTCTCTTCCTTCCTTCTTTTTTTTTTTTCAATATTTCGGTTTCGATACCCCTCGCACCTTCCACTCCTCTTCCAGTATGGAAGATTTATTTCCGCAAATGTATTTTTTTTCCCTCTCCTTATCTACGACCTTCTTTTTCCTCTCTCTCTCCTTTATCTTACCCCATTTTTTCCACTTGTTTATCTCTTTCCCTATTTTTCCCTCTCCGCCTCTTGACTTCCTTCTGTCATTAAGGCTCTCCATTTCCTTCCTCGTCCTCCCTCCCTCCCTCCCTCTTAGGACCTCAAGCGCCACTGGAATGCATAATCGCGCATGCGCCTCCCAGTGTCTCCTTGAGTGGTAGGAGGTTGGTTCGGCCAGGCGTTCGAAGCTTCACTTTCACCTTCGACCGAGGCGGGTCACCAAGTCTCATCTAGGCCTCACTGCCGCTCTCGGTAGTGTATGGTCCAGTTCCATCATCTGTTTTCCTCCACCAGGTTCATCTGGTCCAGATGAGGTTGTTCTTAGCTTGTTCCGTTCGCCTCCGGTGGTTTGGTCCGTATGAAACTCGTTTGGGATGTCTCGATCAGATTAGTCATCTCGGCTGACTGTGTGTGTTTCTCTCTCTCTCTCTCTCTCTCTCTCTCTCTCTCTCTCTCTCTCTCTCTCTCTCTCTCTTGTCTGGCTCCAGTCTATAATAGTATTATCAGTTCGTTCTTTCATCCGTTCAGCTGTAACTGTGTTTGTGGTCCATCGGGACTTCATTCCTCCACCTCAACCTGTATGGTCTATGTCAACTCACTAGGGTCTTCCCTTTGTTTGTTTCGGTCTATCTCAGAGTGTTTCGGTCTTCGTAATGTGGGCACCAATCAACGAACTGAACCACCGCTTTCCTCACAACGACCCGGTAAAGACTCTTCCATATTCTCAAACGTCAACGTCTCCATTCAAATCCCTGTACCACTTCCTCGACGATCTTTTAAAAGACTTAATGTGACTGGCCTGATTGTAAACAAGCATTCTGGAAGAGGTGCGACACTATAATGACCCATAAAAGCCCCCCAAAAGAAGCTTTTTATACCTTCACTTTCCCATCTCATACAAAAAAATATACATTTACTTGCTATTCATCAATTCATCTTCCATTTTTTTCTCTCTCTCACTTACTTGGGTCATCTTCAGTAACATGAAAGGGAGAGGCATCACGCCAAATGAACTGTGTCGAAACTGAATGAAGCGGTTTCATTTGTCTCGAGTCAAAGTCTCCCTGACTTCCTCGCTCATCATGACAAAACGCTGGGATCCGGATACCTGAAGTTGGTCTAATGATTAGTATTCACTGTATTAGGTGATTAAAGCAGTTTTCCTTGATGGCGACTAAGGCAAACCCACTTCCTGTTTTCTGTACGAAGAATCGTAAGGTTTTCTATGAAGGAAAAACATAAAAATCTCAAGTACATTTATCATATGTAAGGGCGATGTCTCACAACACGTTTTCTTTTCTTAAAACATTATGAAAGTCACTATGTAGGTTAGTGGGTTATGCACACAGTGTCCGTTACGTTGTACTTACTTTTCCACACTTTTCAACGAATGTAGCCTCTTGCATCCCGTTTTCATGGGAGCAGTTGCCTTTGTTTCGTTTTCTGTGAAACAGATTACTCAAATCATATTTGTTTATGCCAATGATATCGCGGAGCACGTTTTCTTTTGTCTGTGGTTTATATATATATATATATATATATATATATATATATATATATATATATGAGTCCTTGTCACATATGCTCTGTACAAGTACGCAGGTATTCTAAAAACTGCCCACTTTACTGATGACCTTAAAATAAAGTGCACTTGTCTTTTACGTGCTAAATACTGGATAGAAAAAGTTGTATCCATGCAAATTCAATGACTTTCCTCCTTATTACTCCTTTTCCTTCATCTTTCAAACCAATGACACTGTTTCTAGTCTCTCTCTCTCTCTCTCTCTCTCTCTCTCTCTCTCTCTCTCTCTCTCTCTCTCTCTCACCAAAATTACAGGAGGAATCTAGTGTTTTTGTTCTTTTTTTTTTTTGGTTGTTGTTTTGTTCTGTTCTCAGGTGTTGTAAGGTGAAAGGTAAACACACACACACACACTAGTAGGTGACCCGCTGCGGTGCAGGTGGCATTAGGCTACGTACGCAAGCGCAGCTGATCCTTGAACAGTGCAGGGACACACAGGTAGTCTTATATGACCTTTGAAAATGATATAGGTTACGCTGAGAGAGAGAGAGAGAGAGAGAGAGAGAGAGAGAGAGAGAGAGAGAGAGAGAGAGAATGTGTGTGTGTGTGTTGTGTGTGTGGGTGTGTGTGTGTGGTGTGTGTACCTACCTAATTACAAGTATCAGAGACGAGACTTATGCCAACGGATGGGTTTCGAATGCTGCGCTCACACGATGTCTTGATTCTTGAATAAAAGCGCATCTCACTTCCGTCATAAGGAAAAAGAAAAAAAAGATCTAAGAGTTGAAGGGGGAAAAAAAAAGGGAGGAAAGTCATGCAGAGAAAGTTTGAGAAGAAGAGCCTAATGCCAAACTTTGTTTCGGACTTCAGAAGTGGCCTGGACGACAGAAAAGTTACTGCATGTGGAGTCCAAGTTGTGAGGGCGACTTGGGCGATGTCACAATGGAACAGTCATATGGAAAATGTAGAACCTGAGGGACGACTATGAGGTGTAATGAAAATGTTTCTTTGGAGTGGATGGGAGACATGGATTTGCAACAGAATGGAGAGAGGGGATGAAAGATCATCCTCTCTTGGAGGCGTTTGTTAATTGATAGCAAGTTTACAGGAGGCAGAAAGAAATAATATCTGGGAACAGGAATATTTCGCAGAACTTATTGAATAGGACGGGAGTCAATATTTTATATATCTTAATAAGTATAATCAGATGATTGCCTTCCAGACCAGGAGCAATAGTAACTCGGGACAGATGTATCTTTGACGTATGTCTGTCACCAGAAAGATTCACTGTTATTGGAAATCGTGAGGAAATTCCCTCGTCTTCAAAAGTCTGTATGTCTTTCTTTCCCTTTTTTTTTTTTCTGATTATCTTCCATGCGTCCGTGTGGATCCTTCTGGCTCAGACGATACTGTGAGGATATTCTCTTTTTCTCTTGGATAGGATGGGGGGCGGGGAATGAGCTCCATTCTTAGAGTAATCGCTTCAATTATGGTTTTGCGAAAAGGTGGACAGCTTTGTTGATGAGGAAACCACAGAACTGATGGCAAAAAAAAAGAAATAAAAACTCACTGAAGTTCGTACGGGTTAAGTCTTACTGCGATGCTCATTGTTGTGGTGTTTGGCATTGAAGGACCTAAGAGGCACGTAGAAAAAGGACCAGGTGAACACAGTGGAGAGTGGCCAGGTCCTGGAGGAGGTGGTGCAATAGAACAAAGGCTCGAGTGAATGGTAAAGGAAAAGGTCAGGATTATTTGCTTTGTGACTAAGGGGATCAGAAATGTCAGGTTGATGCATGGATTGATTCGTGAGGTCAGCAGAAGAGAAGAGGTCGCCTCTGTCTCTGCTGTTTCAGGATCCGTATGAAAGGCAAGACTTGAGCTAATGGGGAGGCTGTAGAGACTCAAGTACGAGAGGAGGAAAAACAAAGACAAGATAGTTTATAGATGAAAGAATAGAGTGGTCTAGGTAAAGGAGAGCAATAGAAAAAGAAATATAGATAAGCTTATCCAAGCCATAGTTGACGAAACGAGGCGTTGCCAGTACTGGAAGCCAGTACAAACCCCTTCCAGTACATTGCTCTAGCTAGGCAAAGGCATAAACTCAGTACACACACACACACACACACACACACACACACACACACACACACACACCACCACACACACCAAGCGTCCGGTCCCTATGCCTCGGGCACAACTAGACAGACAGTGACCCCTAGCAATTAGACCTGCCATCTGTACCCCCACCACGCACTGCAAACAGCTGCTGGTGCTATGGTCCTCTTGTGTATGTAGTGGTGGCGGTGGTGGTGGCTGCAGGAGGCGGTAAAGGCCACCTCATACGTGCAGATGCTTGGGAATTATGAGCTGGACCACAAGTGTCCATGATTGTGGTGGTAGTGGTGGTGCTACGTGGTATGTGTTCTTGATTGTGGTGGTACGTAGTAGTATGGGTCACTCTGGAATGTGCTGGTCATGGTAAAGGAAGAATCTGAGGGAACAGTGGTAGCAGTGGTGTCAACAGATGGTGTTCCTAAGCCACCTAGGTTAAGTGGTAGGTGGTAGGTGGTGCGTGTGTCCTTGGCCACACCAACGTCCCTCATGATTGATGGAGCCAATGAGGTCCCCTGTGTACTTAATGGCGCATGAGGGTAGCTTTCCCAGACGTCTAAGGACGAAGTGGATGTGACAGATGCTGATCGTGGCAACTACAGGGGTGGCTGTGATAAATGGTCATCGTGGCAACTACAGGGGTGGCTGTGATAGATGGTCATCGTGGCAACTACAGGGTGGCTGTGATAGATGGTCATCGTGGCAACTATAGGTACGAGTTCGCGGTAGATAGCAGGGATACGAGCAACTCAGAAGGGGAGAATGATGGTGGTGTGGGACGTCTGGTTCCGCGGTGGTAGATGGCGCTCAAGGTCATCTGTTGATCTGGGTTGAGGGAGGAGGGTGGGTCTCTTCGGACCGTCTGTATACTAACTGGTGGCAATAAGTGACATTCTTCGCCATGGAACCTTCACCTTTAAAAACCATAAAGCCATTTCGCTGCCTGGTAGCACCAGGTCATCACATTTACGACGAAGAGAAAGAAAGTTCCTCAAAATAGAAGTTGTATGGCACAGTTAATGGAAGGCCCGGCCAAATATCTCCCCTCCCCCTCTGATATTTACCATAGGCCACCCTCCCATCCTGGGACTACCTCGGGCCATCCCATTTGCCATGGTGGTAATGGAGGCTTTGTGAACGGTTGAGGACGGCTATCCTAGCCGGCAGCCAGCCGGTTGGCTTTTGTTGTTTATGCCCTTGCCATGCCGTCCCCCCGTCCCTCCAGGAACGGAACGCCACATACTGGGCGTACCTGTCCATATGTCTCATCTGAGATGGATATAACCTTCCCTCACAGACAGCATGACCGCTTCACAGATCACCATCATAACTATCACTATTATGGTCCATATATATATATATATATATATATATATATATATATATATATATATATATATATATATATATATATATATATATATCACAATCCCTTCACCATCACAGCAGCTTTGCCATACACCTTTCCTTCTTTATCATTCTTTAACTAACCATCTATTACTCTTCTTCCTGCTAATTGCTTCTGCACATTTTCATTTAACCATCGCCTGAAGAGGTCATGACCCCTAATCCACCTCAGTAATCACCCGCCACTTTAATGACTCCTCCGTTTGTGTTAATTGCCTCGTGATCACCACCCAGGGTAATTAACACCCTGGTTGCCAAGTCTCCTTTCCTCCTGTCTCCAGTGACCTAACCTAATCCAAGTGACATCACCTGACCTCATAACCTTAACCTTGATGATAATTTTCTTCTTAAATCGTTAATCGCCACATGGTAATTAACTACAATTACCTGATTTCGTTTCGAATGTGTTTTTCCACCTTGCTTATAGAAATGGAAAAAAAAAGTTTCCCTCATTATTGGATTGCCATTCCAGTCGTTCCCTGCTTTCCAAAGTAGAAAGTAACAATTTCCTCCTATTTTTTTCTTTTCCCATTACGTTAAGTCGTGTCTAGGGTGTTTAACCTCGTCTGTCTATCTGTCTATGTCTGTCTGTCCGTATGTGTGTGTCTGTCTATCTTTCAAGAAGTTGATATTGTCTGTAGAACCGAATATGGCATAAGACCTACCCCCCAATTTCAGAGGCACCATCCAGAGTTATGAAGTCCCTTGTGAAGTGATGAGTTTGAAGGACAAAGTCATGAACTATGAAATATAAAAACAAAATAGCCAACACATACTCGACCTCTATAATCAGACGTCCAGTCTATTGTTTTAAACTCACTGTGCATCACTTTGGGTGTGGTGCATTGAGGTAGTAAATCCTTTCTTGATTCACTCACACTCATCCTCAACCAACGTTCAATGTTCGTGTGGAAACAATGGATTACCGTGGCATTACAACACACACACACACACACACACACACACACACAGAACCATGTCTATACACCTTATAATAATCAGCTACCATACAACTGATCGTGGAATTGGCCTGTGTGCTGGAAGGTGGCCCACCATTAATGGTGGTGGGTTCAAACCATAAATGGGAAAAAGGGGGATGGGGGGAAGATGGGAGGAAAGGAAGGGAGGGAGGGAAGGGAGGGAGGGAAGGGAGGGAGGAATGGGGCGGACATTCGTTCTGTCGGGCAACTTCAGGGAAAATGTTAAAAATTTAAATTGCAACAGACAAGCGCATCAATTTCTTTTCCCGTGGCACCAGTCGTTCCAGAAGGTAAATTAAAGTGCCAATCATACTTCCCCCATCAGTTTTACTGTTTCTTTATTCTATATAATTATTCATTTGTGCCCTAAAGTCTGAACGGCTGAAACTGTATTGCTCATTTGACTCGGGACTGGAAACCTGTGTGGGTTGGGGGAAGGGCAATGATTTCAACCAGTGCCTTGAAAAATAAACAAATGTTGCAGCTGAAGTCGGTGAAAGAAAGAAAAGAGAGAAAGAAAGAAAGAAAAAAGAGAGAAAAAAACCCTTACACGCGGGGTTCTTACTTGCGAAAGCTGTTCGATCCCTAACAACAGTATTGGCAGTTTCTGTACAGCAGGTCTGAGTCCTCATACTCGCCCACACAACATTCACATTCTCAACCTCTTTAGATTAACGAGCACCAGGTTGAGGACCTGACCTTTTTACACCAGGTTGAGGACCTGACCTTTTTACACCAGGTTGAGGACCTGACCTTTTTACACCAGGTTGAGGACCTGACCTTTACGTAAACCTGGGCAGAGTTGGTTCAAAACGCTTGACCTTGGGAAGTAAAAAACACCGCCAGTTTTCAACCCCAGGTGGAAGGCAACTGAAAATTCTTTTGTGTGAATGTTCGTTCATGTGGTATACTCGTGGAGCAGTGGTGGATGAGGCCACCTCACGTATGAGGCGTGCTTTTGAACAGCTATGAGGACAAGGGAAGAATCATGAGCGATTATGATGTGTGATTATGATGTGTGATTATTATGTGTGATTATTATATGTGATTACTGTGTGATTACTATGTGTGATTACAATGTGTGATTACTGTGTGTGTGTTACGGGGGGAGAGTTGAACACTCGTGATGTCCCGTCTCTTAACTTTGTATAAATATGTCATTTCTTTACTCTTATATGTACACACACACACACACACACACACACACACACACCCTAGCCTACGCCAGGAGTGTGTGTGTGTGTGTTTATGTGTGTGTGTGTGTGTGCAAACCTATTCTTATCCGTCATGGGATTCCCATGCTTTTAAGGGTATAACGTCATGAGGCAGGAAGCACTCATCAGTTTACACAAGAGTCATATCTCACAAACAAACATTCCCTCTCACACTCGACAGCCCACCGCCCCTGCAAGTCCCTCATCCCAACACACACACACACACACACACACACACACACAGTAGACGTGGCACCATCATCTGGGGAAGGGCTAACACTGCCTACTGTATCTTTAAAATCCTTTACGGCAGAGATGTGCAAATTACCAATTTGGCGAGTGCGAATTTTACACCACTGACTTCCGGGTTCTAACGGAACAATGGTCTTCGCATCAAAACTTTAACAGACGTTAAAATACCGTTCATTCTGTTGTGGACTTGAATATCTCTTGCCAATATCTGACATACATAACTATGTATTCCAACTCTTTATGGAAACTTAAATATCCTTTGACGTCTACGTCGGCAGGTATAAAAACTCTCTGGCATTGTTGAAATCATTGATCGGTAAATCAACTTTGCTGTCATACGATTATGATCACCACCAGGGTACGGACAATGGTCGGATACCAGTCAATAAGTATAAGTGAGATAACATTCGTTGCTCTCGACCAACAATCATCGCCAACAAAGTAGAGCAATTCTACACACATAACCAGCTGTAATCCATATTCTTGTTTGGAATGTATTGCTCGGGCAATATAACATCTATATTTTTGATTTAGGAGGAGCTATGTATATATATATCCATCTCTTCTAGAAGTATAGTGAGAAAAGTCTTTCGATTCCCTATCAAGATTATAGATGATACGAACGGGAAACAATGGGTTCCACTGATCCCCACTGGGCTCTACTAAGAAACAGGGGGTTCGACCGAGCCACAGTGGGTTCGACCGAGCCACAATGGGTTCGAATAAGCCACAGTGGGCTCGACTGAGCCTACAATCTTGGCCCTTATAAACTGTTGTATGATATCTTTCCTTTTTTATTTCCCCTAATGAGGCAATCCAAGTCCTGAAGAGCCACCACTAACGACCCTAACACCCAACTATTCTCATTATTAAGTTTCTCACTTCCTGCTGACCTCGGGCCGAGAGAGCTGGGGGGGTCAACATCACCAGAAGATTGTCTTCTAAACTTCTGTCGACATGTTCTGCAGTTTACAGGGCTACAGAGGGACCTGAGAAGCAAGGGAGAGAGAGAGAGAGAGAGAGAGAGAGAGAGAGAGAGAGAGAGAGAGAGAGAGAGAGAGAGAGAGAGAGAGAGTGCTTTTCCATATGACTCGTGAGTTGCCATATCTGCAATGGATTCATTCTCGCTGGCAGTAAATCAACCTAACCAAGTTATGTCGTCGACCCCTAGCGGTCGGTATCCAGAGCACATCAATATAAGCAGATGATACATCTCTGGGGGGGGGGCTTAAACCCCAGGGCTGAACTGCGCACCTCGACCGAGGCCAACGCCATCTCGCGGTGAGACTGTGCTGAATGTTTTAAAGCTGTAGACGTGTTTCCGTTTTCACTGGCCCACCCGACATACGCCAAAACAGGAGCTTCTCGCGTCGCAAATAGTTGTTCTTATCTTTTCCTAGTCTTTTCTGGTTTTTTTTTTTTAAGCCTTTGGTCTACCCAAGGCATTGTGGGAGGCGACGCTTTTCGCTGATGTAAACTAAGACGTTTCATTAAAGGGCATATGGAGTGATGTTTACATCTAGGGAGACTGCCGATAGAGGCGCTGGCGTCGCTTTCACTCGTCCCTCATGACCAAATTTGGTGAGCATGGGATCTGCTTTTCCAATCCCTTTACCAAATTACCTTTAATGAGATGGCTCCTTCGTGACGTCTTGGGGATTCAGGACGATTATTTCTGTGTTTCTCTGTGGCGGCGTCGTGCTGTGTACGACAGCCACAGACCGTGGGCTGAAAAGTGTTGCTGTGGGGAAGCGGGATGGATACGTCTGTGAGATGTGTCCTCAATCGTCGGTCTTGTCGCTGTGATCACAGCTCCGTCGGAAAACGGAAATAAATTACGTTTTCTTGCTTCCCCAACAGTGGTGCATTCCACCCCCGACTCTCTCTCTCTCTCTCTCTCTCTCTCTCTCTCTCTCTCTCTCTCTCTCTCTCTCTCTCTTCTCTCTCTCTCTGTGCCTATCATCAGATCTCTGTGACTGCCTGTCTGTCTTTGTCTGTCTGTCTGTCTATGTCCGCGCTACCCCGGCCCAAAAGGCAAGATCTCGTCATAGGTAGATGGACGGGAAAGTATTCTCTCTCTCTCTCTCTCTCTCTCTCTCTCTCTCTCTCTCTCTCTCTCTCTCTCTCTCTCTCTCTCCCACCGCTCTCACAGACCCCTAGCCAATCCCCTCTTTTATTAAGACCGGAAACAAGAGGAACCACCGTCTTCTCGTTTATAACACTAACTGGCAACCCCATCGGCCACTTCCCCCTTCAGAGCGAGTGCGTTCACACACTCTCCTCGCGAAGTGTGTCCACGCACTCCCCTCTCCGAGTGTGTCCATGCACTCTCCTCACTAAAGTACATTCACACACTCAACTCAGCGTGTATGTTGGGGCACATTCTCCTCACTGTGTTCGCACAATATCATCTCCCAAGTGTTTCCACGCACTCTTCTCAGATAATGCTTTCAACCGCTCACACACACACACACACACTCATTTAACCACACTCTCCCGCACTCACGTTCTCGCGCACCTGCACGAACAGCCAGGCACACCCAGAAACAGTGCCCACAAACACACTCAGACACACACACAGAAACAGTGCCACAAACACACTCACATCACACACTGAAACAGTGCCACAAACACACTCACGCACACACACAGAAACAGTGCCACAAACACACTCACATCACACACAGAAACAGTGCCACAAACACACTCACATCACACACAGAAACAGTGCCACAAACACACTCACACACACAGAAACACTGCCACATTCACACCCAAAATCACACAAACACACACAAACGCAAACACTGATTCATAAACCCACAAAACACCTTGCTACACCCTCACAAACAGCCCAAAAAACACCCTGCTACACCCCCACAAACAGCCAGACTCCCCCCTCACAAACAGCCACATTCCCCCCTCACAAACAGCCACACTCCCCCCTCACAAACAGCCACACTCCCCCATCACAAACAGCCACACTCCCCCCTCACAAACAGCCACACTCCCCCCTCACAAACAGCCACACTCCCCCCTCACAAACAGCCACACTCCCCCCTCACAAACAGCCACACTCCCCCCTCACAAACAGCCACACTCCCCCCTCACAAACAGCCACACTCCCCCCTCACAAACAGCCACACTCCCCCCTCACAAACAGCCACACTCCCCCCTCACAAACAGCCACACTCCCCCCTCACAAACAGCCACACTCCCCCCTCACAAACAGCCACACTCCCCCCTCACAAACAGCCACACTCCCCCCTCACAAACAGCCACACTCCCCCCTCACAAACAGCCACACTCCCCCCTCACAAACAGCCACACTCCCCCCTCACAAACAGCCACACTCCCCCCTCACAAACAGCCACACTCCCCCCTCACAAACAGCCACACTCCCCCCTCACAAACAGCCACACTCCCCCCTCACAAACAGCCACACTCCCCCCTCACAAACAGCCACACTCCCCCCTCACAAACAGCCACACTCCCCCCTCACAAACAGCCACACTCCCCCCTCACAAACAGCCACACTCCCCCCTCACAAACAGCCACACTCCCCCCTCACAAACAGCCACACTCCCCCCTCACAAACAGCCACACTCCCCCCTCACAAACAGCCACACTCCCCCCTCACAAACAGCCACACTCCCCCCTCACAAACAGCCACACTCCCCCCTCACAAACAGCCACACTCCCCCCTCACAAACAGCCACACTCCCCCCTCACAAACAGCCACACTCCCCCCTCACAAACAGCCACACTCCCCCCTCACAAACAGCCACACTCCCCCCTCACAAACAGCCACACTCCCCCCTCACAAACAGCCACACTCCCCCCTCACAAACAGCCACACTCCCCCCTCACAAACAGCCACACTCCCCCCTCACAAACAGCCACACTCCCCCCTCACAAACAGCCACACTCCCCCCTCACAAACAGCCACACTCCCCCCTCACAAACAGCCACACTCCCCCCTCACAAACAGCCACACTCCCCCCTCACAAACAGCCACACTCCCCCCTCACAAACAGCCACACTCCCCCCTCACAAACAGCCACACTCCCCCCTCACAAACAGCCACACTCCCCCCTCACAAACAGCCACACTCCCCCCTCACAAACAGCCACACTCCCCCCTCACAAACAGCCACACTCCCCCCTCACAAACAGCCACACTCCCCCCTCACAAACAGCCACACTCCCCCCTCACAAACAGCCACACTCCCCCCTCACAAACAGCCACACTCCCCCCTCACAAACAGCCACACTCCCCCCTCACAAACAGCCACACTCCCCCCTCACAAACAGCCACACTCCCCCCTCACAAACAGCCACACTCCCCCCTCACAAACAGCCACACTCCCCCCTCACAAACAGCCACACTCCCCCCTCACAAACAGCCACACTCCCCCCTCACAAACAGCCACACTCCCCCCTCACAAACAGCCACACTCCCCCCTCACAAACAGCCACACTCCCCCCTCACAAACAGCCACACTCCCCCCTCACAAACAGCCACACTCCCCCCTCACAAACAGCCACACTCCCCCCTCACAAACAGCCACACTCCCCCCTCACAAACAGCCACACTCCCCCCTCACAAACAGCCACACTCCCCCCTCACAAACAGCCACACTCCCCCCTCACAAACAGCCACACTCCCCCCTCACAAACAGCCACACTCCCCCCTCACAAACAGCCACACTCCCCCCTCACAAACAGCCACACTCCCCCCTCACAAACAGCCACACTCCCCCCTCACAAACAGCCACACTCCCCCCTCACAAACAGCCACACTCCCCCCTCACAAACAGCCACACTCCCCCCTCACAAACAGCCACACTCCCCCCTCACAAACAGCCACACTCCCCCCTCACAAACAGCCACACTCCCCCCTCACAAACAGCCACACTCCCCCCTCACAAACAGCCACACTCCCCCCTCACAAACAGCCACACTCCCCCCTCACAAACAGCCACACTCCCCCAGACTCCACACCTAACCTCCTACCCACTCTCTCACCCACTGTGTACAGCCTTTAGAATACACCAGGGCATTGTAAGAGACCCGTCCCTCTTCCGCGGGACATTAAACCCATTTCCTCACCATGCGTCACCAGAACAAAGACCTCACCAACACCAAGGGAGCTGTCGCAGTCCTCCATTAAGACCTACTCCTTGGGTATGTGACTCTACCCCGTCATGACTGAGGAAGATCCCTGGTGTCTATCGCGAGTCTCCTCTCCTCGGAATCTTCAGCATCCAGAGAGAGAGATACGAAACTACACGAACGTCAGCTGTGGTGGGGGAGGTAAGGAGAGCTCTAAACAGTCTCCGGGGCCTCCCTGCTACACCATACAAAGATTACTCATTTGCATAATAAAGGTTAAGGAGACCTGGAGATGATTGCAGCACAGGTCTCCCGCTATCGGCTCGCACTGGTAAGACCTGGTATTAATATGTTAATGACCTCATAATGACATGGTAATGGGGTGATAAATGGTTAGGTTCTGCCAAGCTCTAAGAGTCTGAAAAGTCAGCGAAACTATGAATGTAAGATCATACGAGAGAGAGAGAGAGAGAGAGAGAGAGAGAGAGAGAGAGAGAGAGAGAGAGAGAGAGAGAGAGAGAGAGACGCAATTCTGACGGAAGTTGTAGCGAAAAAGTAACAAAGGAGTTTTATACTTCCCTCAAAACAGCGAACTAGGATCCTGGTGAGGAAAACTTTAGCAAATTCTAAGCTTTTCACACGAGTTTCGTAATTCATTGTATTCGGTCGTAAGCTTTTTTCAGCATCATCTTAAATCTTAAAGGAACCAATCTTGCTCCTACGGACGGTACTCTTGTGGATCCCAAAGGTCGTCCTTAAGCATCCTAACCATCCAAAGAATCCCAGGCTTCCTACAGAATCCTCCTGACCTTTAAGGAAAAATCCTGTCACCCTTAAAGGCTCCTACGCTATACATAAAATGAAAACGTCGCAGAGAATCTCAAATCTCAAGTAAAAATCACGTTGCCAAGTCGCCTTAGCTTTCCTGTGACTTTCTTTCCTGTAGATCCACACGTTCGCCAAGGAAAGAAAGCTGTCCACGAAGCCTTTGCCTCCTGCAAAATCTTGCTTTCCAGAGAAAGATGGCAGTCTAGGCCTTTACATGTCTCTAAATCACCAGTCAGAATAAGGGCATCCCTGGTACTAGCTGACACAACTGGTTCGAAAAAAAAAAAGAGGAAAATGTTTTTCCATGACCATGATAAAGAGGATGAAGACGAACCCAGAGGACTGGTGCCAAAGAGGACGACAACCCATGGTGTACCATGAGAACCAGCGTCTTCCCAACACCTCGTTATGCATAATCACAGGCAGCGTGGGTCCTCTCCCATTCACCATTCCCATGACCTCAGTCCTCAGAGACTGTTTCATAATCGGCGTCTTCAGCACTGCGCTTGCAGAGGGACGTACCCACCATCATTAACAGTATTTTTCATAACTCTAGGCACCAGTTCACCACTTGGCCTCGTCTCCTCGATCATCAATACTCATCAGACGTTGACATTCCCCTCCCACCCCAATCCATCCCCACCCGAGTCCCAGAACCATCGTTCCCGAACCGAGATTCCACAGATATGGTTTCCCAAAGTCACTCTGACATCTCTCAGACATGATGGTGGTGCCTTGTCAATATCTCGTTCATATCGTAGGTAAGGTCTCTCTCAGTCTCTCTCTATACTCGATCCTCATCGAACTCGACGTATGGATAATTATGCTATGAACTCCCAGATTCCCTTTATCGACAATAAGTATCAAATATAAGGCCCTGAAGTCTCTTCATCATAAACACTGGAGAATATGAAGCCATTCGTCTCTGTGTTTCATATTCCTCACGTCTCCCTGTACTTCAGCGTGGACAACAGACGTTTTCCAATGTTTTTTCCTATTGCCACTACCCTTCCTCTATGCAGAAGTACCCTCTCTCCCTCCCTCTCTCTTTCCACTAACCTTCCCCACAGCGCTGTAGCTCACCCGCCTACTCTCCACTTCCCTCCCTCACGCCTAGACACCCTCCGGCACACGTCAAACCAAGCCTCAGCGTTCGATCATGGCCAAGGAAAAATATGAATAAATTAATATATGGGTTATCTCCCTAAACACACACACACACACACACACACACACACACACACACACACACACACAGACACACAGACACGCGAGATGGCGTCCCTTCAGAATAAACCTCTCCCTCCGTACTGTATAAAAAGGTAATTGCGAATAATTTACTTAATAAAACGTACACAAAAAAAGCAAAATAGAAAGATCAACAGTAATGGAGAGAAAGAAAATAAATGACCACAGAAATTATATATATACAATGAAAAGGAAAACTAAACCATCAAAAGATAGTTGATGAAAGATGGAAATATATGCACAAAAAAAAAAAGAGATTGAAAAGCGAATCCACAAACAAAGACAGGTCTCACACTACTAAATCTACTCTGCCAAGATACACGTCAGGAAGAAAACGGCGGAGACAAAAGAATTAAGAAATGCACGTCCAAGAAGGAGAAAAAAAAATAGTCATGCATGTTAATCTTCATACTTTGCATACACGAGATGCAATGCATCTTACTCTTTATAAGATAAAATGTATTTTACGGTTAACAAAACGTCTTCTACTTAAGTTTACAAGATAATGTATTTATTCATACATCTTGTATCTTAGTTCACTTAATACTGTACATTTTTACAGCTTACATTACAACTTTTGGCTTATATGATATCTATTTCACGGTTTTCTAAAATTCTTGTATTTTAGATGACAATACACGAATCATGCATTTTGCAGTTTACATATTTTTTTACATAACTTCAGGCAACTTGATTATGTGGATAAGCCAAATGGTTACTTTGTAAATAACTCCCCATTTACAGTATCTATTAAGAAGCAATCTGGCCTGACAGTTTCCCTATTTACGCACGTAAATTGTAAATTCCCCGAAAATAGGGAATGCAGCGTAGTCGGAAGAAAGAACCTGTTCCATATATGAGAAGAGGGAGAGATGGTGAAGTGGGAGGGAGGAAGGTGGTTGTGTTGGTGAGAGGGGGTGTGTGTGGGGGGGATGGGAGTCGTGTTGGGGATGGAGGAGCGAGAGGCAGCTTGCTGTAACCTGGCATGAGAGAGGTTAACAAGGTCATCTGCGTAGCCAGTTCGTCCCTGAACTCTGCCTCAGCACTCCTAGTCCCGAGCCTTGGGCCCTGACTCCAGTTGGCCCTGCCCCAAGGCACAGTTAGGGGCCAAGGAGGGCCCTCAGGGCTCACTGAGGGAGTCTTGCCACAGTGTTCTAATAGATTAAGGGATCTGTTGACAGCCTATTGGGGATTCCAGGGTCAAGGGCCATAGTCAGGCTCATGTAAGATCACAAGGGTCATAACTACGGTGAATCAAGGGCTCTAGGGTTATTCAAGGCCATGTAGGGTTGTAGGGTTATGGTAAGGTTGTGGGTGTAGGGGATATGGAAGGCTTTTTTCCACCTACTTTTCCCAGTGTACAACCAAGGCTGAGTACTACCATCCTAGGAGCGAAAATCAGGGACCAGCAGGGCTACAGTGAATGAATGGGGGGCCACGGAAAAATTTCTTTCAGGGCCAAAATCGGGGCAGGTAGATTATCTTAAGGGACACAATAGGGGCATGGGTGACATTCTTTCAGGTCTACATTAGGGCTGGGCAGATTTCCCTCAGGTCCAAAACAGGACCAGGGAGATATCTCACAAGGGACACAAGAGGAGCAAAGAGGAAAATTTTCTTTATTTTTCTTTCAGGTCCACATGAGGGCCAGGTAGAAATCTCCTCAGGTCCACAATAGGGCCAACGCCTCCAGCGTGAGGAAGATGAATGGATGGGTAGAGCTCTTCACCCCTCCACCACACCTGCTCCAGAGTCCCCAGGAGAAGTTAGACATAATTAATCTTGCTGGACTCTTTGTCTCCTGCCCCGTTCTCCCACCCGGAGTTTGTCCGTTCGAGAGACTCTGCCTTACTGAATACTCTCTCTCTCTCGCTCTCTCTTTCTCTCTCTCAGTGTTACGAGGACTCAGCACGACACGTGTGTTGCTACTTGATAGAGAGAGAGAGAGAGAGAGAGAGAGAGAGAGAGAGAGAGAGAGAGAGAGAGAGAGAGAGAGAGAGAGAGAGGAGCTTTTCGAGTACCCTCGTCACGTCGTAAGGACACACCACGGTTTAGCTTTTCAAGTAACCTTCGTTTGTCGTAAGGACACACCACTGTCTGACCTAAAGTGTGGATCCTTCCAGCACTAAGACGAATACATAAAAAAAAACAGGTCATTTCTGGTCTATATAATCAAAATATTTAGGCCAATACGAAAATCCGAACTAATTTCTAAGAAACTGACGACTTTTTGGAGCGTAAAGGAGAGGAAATTACAAGTAGAAAAGTACCATCTGGGAAATCTATGTGGTGGTGTTAGATTTACGGGTTCAATTAAACTCAGCCGCAAAAGTTTGGCCCCACAGAAGTTTATTTCCCCCCCTCTCTCTCTCTCTCTCTCAACTTTACAAGACAGAATTTATTCATTCACGAAACTGGGCGAGAGAAGTGCATTACGCAAGATTAATTGTCGTGTTTATTCCGGCCACGTCACTGTTGGTACCCCTTGTGGGTCTCCCCTCACTGTTGGCATGCCTGAGGAGCATCGTAGGTTGGGAAGGAGCACGGAGGGTTGGGGAGGAGCATGGTGGGTTGGGGAGGAACATGGTGGGTTGGGGAGAGGTATTGTGTGGGTTGGGGAGGAGCATGGTGGGTTGGGGAGGAACATGGTGGGTTGGGGAGAGGTATTGTGTGGGTTGGGAAGGAGGATGGTGGGGTAAGGTCAGGGTAAAAGGGTTAGGGAGGAATATCGTAGCTTAGACAATGATAATCATATAACATAATAGCACAAAAAAATATCAGAAATACGAAATTAATCCTGGGTAATCACTTTCTGATTTACGTGACACTGAAATACCAGAACGAAGGTATAAACCCGGGTCAGGCATGCGAAGTTTTCCCCCTCCAGTGGTGAGCTGGTCGACAGACGGCTGCTTCAGGTGTGTGTGTGTGTGTGTGTCTGTGTGTGTGTGTGTGTGTGTGTGTGTGTGTGTGTGTGTCTGTGTCTGTGTGTGTGTGTGTGTGTGTGTGTGTGTGTGTGTGTGTGTGTGTGAGGGGAGGACAGCCAACGACACTTCCCCTGACCATTGTAGGGTAATGAGTCTGGCTCGTTCGTTCATTCAGCACCTGAGGTTGACTGAGGAGGTGGGGAAGGGGAGGAAGATGAGGGTGAAAGGATGTTTGGGGGCAGGGGGAGGGCAGAGGGTTACGTTGGGATGAGAGAGAGAGACAGAGAGAGAGAGAGAGAGAGAGAGAGAGAGAGAGAGAGAGAGAGAGAGAGAGAGAGAGAGAGAGAGAGAGAGAGAGCCAGGTAATGAACTTAGGTAAATGAAAGGGCAATGAGAGTGGCAGTTAAAGAGAGTCAGATACGAGGGAGAGATGAGACATGTCAGTTTGTGGAAGGTCGGGGTCAGGTCAGGTCACGTGAAGGGAGACAGGGAGACTGTACATGAAGTCAAATAAGGTCACATACAAGGGAGAAAGGTATACTCCAAATAAAAGTTGGCGGTAAGGTCATAGAAAGAATAAGTTTAGGAGTACAACACACAGGCAGGGAGAGTGTGAGAGAGAGGTAGGGAGAGAGAGGGTGAGAGGCAAGGAGAGTGAGGTCCAGAAGCCAGGAGGGAGTTAGTGTTCACATCATTATAAATGGTCACGCCCGCTGCTGACCTGGCATATAGTTATCGATGGCTTCCCGGGCTGTGACCTCACTTCCCCGAACAGGATGTCTCTGGTCAAACCAAGAGAGAGAGAGAGAGAGAGAGAGAGAGAGAGAGAGAGAGAGAGAGAGAGAGAGAGAGAGAGAGAGAATCCCGGAGATTACCGCTCCTCAACAGCAGAGACAGAATCTGACGGATCTAACAGTGACGAGGAGGAGGAGGAGGAGGAAGGGAAAAAAGGAGGAAGACTGCTTTGTATGCAGATGACAAGGGAGATATGTGTAACTGCTCTACACGTAAGCGTAAGAGAGTGTGTGTGTGTGTGTGTGTGAGAGAGAGAGAGAGAGAGAGAGAGAGAGAGAGAGAGAGAGAGAGAGAGAGAGAGAGAGATGCCTACCTCCGTACTGAGAGAGCACAAAGAAGAGAAGATTTCCTCCTTTGGGACGAGAGTTGTTATGGCTCGTACACCACACCATAAAAAAATTAAGAGGGAACATCGCACTTCTCGGCTGAGAGGCAGCCAGGGGGGAAATTCCTCCATTGTTCCAGGCGCCCCCCGAAAAAACGTCACGAAATTCCACCTGGTACACAGAGGTGGGAGGAAGGTTTGCTGGACAATTACCAGGAAAAAACACAGCAGTTGGACGCTGCGTAAATAGCTCAGTACATCTCAGAAGAGACTTATGAATTGTCCAGAGTCGTGGTGTCTGAGGCATTCTGGTGCCTTCCCCACGCGGAGGGAAGATGGGAGGGAAGGAGGAGGTGAGGGAATGCAAGTAACGTCGGAAGGGAGAGGAGAAGCAGGATCAAGACTCTTGACGAAGGAAGGTGGCGCCGACGAGGGAAGGTGTGTGTTTCTGCCTATCCAAGTTGGGACGGGAGGATAGAGGTCCAGTGGAGGTGCTGAGGGAGAGGGAGGAGGGAACCCCTAAGCTCCACGCTGAAGAGCCTCTGTGGAGGATGGGAGTCCAGTGGAACAGCCAATACAGGCTGGAGGGGCCGTTGCATACGATGACCGAGAACGGAGGTGCCTTCAACGTAAGGAAGAAACAAAGATGCATCACCGGAGATGATAGTATACGCAGGGGGGAAAAAAAATATTATTTGGAAGCCTCATTCGTAACTTGGGCACAAGGGCAATGCCTTGCTGGAATGGCAGACTGGCTAAAATATGCTAATTAAGTCCAGTGAAAAGGCGGACATGCTCTGGGAAACATTAAGGAACATAGCATAAATGTCAAGGGACCACGACTGCCCTAACCTACTGCCGGTAAAAATGAGAAATTCCATGGGAAGACTCCTGGAATTCTTCCAAGAAGGACTGGACAGTTTCCTCCAAGGTATACCAGACCAGAGCTGACTAGCTCAGCAGATATGAGATGGAGGATTTTGACATCAAAAGGGGCCTAGTAACCCAGACCTCACCAGGAGAGCTTTGGTCGTATATGGGGGGGAGCATAAGACAGTCCTCACAGCAACGTAAGGCGAACTGGAGGTCCTGCAGGAGGTGAGGAGTCGATATTGGCCACAAGACCAACGGGCCGAGGGAGGAACCAGATGGTCGTCTCAACCACCTCAGCTGTGGCGGCCGAGAATCAACCTTCCAGATGATGGTCGTGGTCGTCCAGGAATGCAGGATGTTCCAGGACATCACATTACTGGTAGAGCAAAGGACTATCCATATACATGTGGAACGATGGTTGACAAATAAATGAACGACGAATAAGAAGAAGTTCCAGCTTATTAATGGCTCCAAATGAACCATTCTCAAGAATCACAATTCAGTATGCGTACATTCTTGACTTTTCCTCTTTTACAGAGTACCGACTAAAGTCCTTCTTGCCCAGAACATCCAGTAGCTGTAGTTAGATGAGACTGCAAATTGTATTCATCGTTTTCTATAAAAAAAAAATAAATTCCATAGTGAATTCCCTCTACACTACTCTGTTTTCTTTCATAGCTATTTTCCTGCAGGCTGATGTGGTAGGTGTGGTGGAGGGAGCCTTCTATTCAACGATCCTAACTCCATCTATACAGTGGCGGGTGTGGCGGAGCCATCGTCTTTATTATACTGCCTCAATCCATACGGATTCGGAATTTAGTACACTATTACTGTCCTCCAAAGGATTTCCTCGTCATAGACCATCCGATCCTCTGTTACACGGGCTTTCCTACGTATTCCAGTACCCTACAGACACAACCCCCTCCCCAGCAGTACTGTACCTCACGGTGTATATATATATATATGTGTGTGTGTGGTGTGGTCTTCAGCAGACCAGGGCGAGGCGGAGCGTCTGGCGAGGTAATGGAGCTTCCAGCCTCGTTTCAACTGGAGGTATATTTCATCTGAACGGATTTACGAGGGGATAAATCCCATACATACATAATTCTTTTGTGAGCATGAATCTTGGATTTTTGTCTCGTTACGAGGGTGTGTGTGTGTGTGTGTGTGTGGGGGATGGTTATTTACGTACAGACCTCGACTTTGTTGCTTTACTACCCTTTTTATTCATTCGTTTTTAAAGGCATCAGTAGAAGGGTGTATTATATACGAGTACGTGTGTCATACAGACTTCCAGGACGTTAAGGTGAGAATTCCCTTCGTCCACACAGTACGAGAAAGACTCTTCAAAGACGTGGACATGTGTCTGAAGAATCCGACATCGGCGAATCTCTCGAGGCCTCGGGCCAACGTCACCTCAACGCCAACGTCTCCTATGAACGAAGATGCCACTTAAACATCACTACTGCAATTGCACCATTTCAACGCCATTGCGGCCTTGCCAACGCCAACGCCACCGGTTAGCTACTGGCGGTCTTCCGCTGTATGCCTCGAAGCCAACGCCACGAAAAGCTAAAACAACGCATCGCCGTCCACAGTAGACCAACGCCAACGCTGTGTAAGCCCCAGCCGTGGGTGAGGCTTATGTCAAACGCACATTCATGCTCATAACACCGTATCAACGCCAGTCATGTCAGCCCAGAGCGTCAGGCCAGTCATGTCAGCCCAGCGCGTCAGTTCCGACAACATACCAGCGTTGAATCAAACGCCAGGTTATGAAATCCAGGATACGCAGGGTAAATTAATCGTCTCCCAGAGAGGAAAAAAAAATGTTGTACAAGGTAAATGATGCAATGAACCCGCATCACAGTCTCTGATTTCACTCCAATGCTTTTTTTTTTTTGTCTGTTGTCTTTGTTCTAATGATTCGAGTCCCGATCTTTTACTTTCATACAATGAATGTTTGAATGTTTTTGACAGAAACAATTTCTTGATAACCTACCAAGTGGAAAAGTACATCATTATGATAAATACATTGTTTAGAATATTCATAACGACATATATATATATATATATATATATATATATATATATATATATATATATATATATATATATAGGAGGCTGATGTAGATATACTGTGGATGGTTTAAGTGATGAGTAAGAGACAGCCTTTCATATGTACGTTCAGGAACTGCATATCATTGAGCATAATCAATACCTGAGCCCCTCAGCACAATGGCATAACTCTTGAACGCGATGGTACGACCCTTTAGCACGACGAGACGAGCCTTCAGTACAACCCTTGCTTAAGATGACCTAGCCCTTAAAGGGTCAGAGTAGAGGTCGGGCCATCACAACTAAAGGTCGTACTGTCGTGGTGAACGGTCGTACCGTCGTGGTCAAGGGTCGTAGCGTCGTGCTCAAAGGTCGTAGCTTCGTGGTCAAGGGTTGCATCAGCGTGGTCAAGGGTCGTAGAGACGTGCTCAAGGGTCGTATCATCGTGCTCAAGGGACGTACTGTCGTGCTCAAGGGTGGCTCGCAGGCCATCAAGCCACTCTCCCGCTTTGGTTATAAACCACCCAGTCAGTGATTGGGTCTTTTTATGGGTCTGATGATACCAAGGTATACCAACCACTATCGACACCTCGGTTGTTCTCCAGTTAATAATGACGAACTAAACCAATATTAACCAACAAGAAGGTCTCATAAGGTACACGTAACTTGGGTCAAAAATCCCTGGGAGAGATGGTAATTAATTTTCTTTTTGCCATAGAGCCCATACCCTCGCTTGACACAATTCTAACTGCCTTATGAACGAGGAAGGAAATGGCTCGAAAAATGGAGCCCCGGACGTCAGCTGGGTGTTTGGTAATTCATGTATGCAAATTGATTTCTTTCTTTTATTTTTTTTTTTTTTTTTTTTGTTTCTCTAGCCATCCGAGAGGCGTATTAAATTCGCCAGCTTCACAGCAGGACTTCAAAAAGCTGGGTTTAATCTTCGAGCGTGATAGAGAGTTGGGAGGGTTTGGGGTGGGGTTGGGTGGGGTGAGGGAGGTGACAGGGGAGAGAGTAAAGGTGGAGTGGGGGAGGGGGGGAGAAGAGAGGGGGTGTGGGGTGTGGGGTGTGGGTGTGGGGGTGAGGATGGGTTGGCTGGGGATCCTGTCCCAAATTCACTTTGAGTCATCAGCTTTAAAAAGTGGAGCAAGAGAGAGAGAGAGAGAGAGAGAGAGAGAGAGAGAGAGAGAGAGAGAGAGAGAGAGAGAGAGAGAGAGAGAGAGAGAGAGAGAGAGAGAGGTAAATGAAGAGAAGGAGGAGAGGGGGAGAGGGAAATACGAGGGAAGAGTAGAAGGGAAGAGGGTGCAATGAAGGGGAAGGAGAACAGGAAGGCGAAAGACAGGACATAGATGGAGAGGAAAGAGAGAACATAGATGGAGAGGAGGGCGTCTGTGCCATAGATGTAGGGGAATACGAGAGAGAGAGAGAGAGAGAGAGAGAGAGAGAGAGAGAGAGAGAGAGAGAGAGAGAGAGAGAGAGAGAGAGAGAGGGCGTGTGTGTGTGTGTGTGTGTGAAGGCCATCACAGAAATAGAATTTCGGCTCAAAAGGTTAAGAGGGAAGGAGCAGCAGCCTCACCTGCTTCTGATGGTCAGTACACACAACACACCCTCAATGATGCATCTCATTAGCCAGCCACTGCTACTAAAGCTGACGTCTAGCTCCCTCCGTGCACCCCACTTGCTGCCGGTCCCACTCATCGTGACCCGCACACGTTGGGTCGCGCCTTCCCTCCTCAGCTGAGCCGGCCAATGGTCGACGACGGTTGGCAAAATGTTTAGTTCGCGACGTCGGCCCAATGAGGGAATCTCTCTCTCTCTCTCTCTCTCTCTCTCTCTCTCTCTCTCTCTCTCTCTCTCTCTCTCTCTCTCTCTCTCTCTCTCCAGAAATAGCAAAAAGCAATACAGTCCCTTGGAATATCTCGATTGTCGTTTATTACCGGTGAATATCATGATTTGACGACCCTTCCCCTCCGAGCTGTGGTTTGACGTCATGAGATGTGATACATATCTTTATATTTAGCTCTTCATTATCTACCTCGTGAACACGACGGTACGACCCTTGAGCACAACGGTGCGACCCTTGACCACGACGGTGCGACCCTTGACCACGACGGAACGGCCCTTCAGCACGACCCTTGGGTATGAAGCCATGTCCTTAGACCTGAATCTTAAAAGGGAAGGCCCAACAGAATCCTGAACATTCTGAAGTTGAAAATAAACTTCATTACTCTCTCACACAGCCTCTGAAGCTACCACCACGACAAGCCTTACAAGCAACCGAGAATGAGAGGTTCCTCCATACATTCCATCAACACTTCTCCCTCACTCTCTCTCCTTTTCCTTCAGTGACTGTGGACACACAAGTCCCAGTTGTACTGGCTACGAAATTACCCTGAAGATCTCCACCACACGGGAGACAGGAATAGCGGTTGTGTGTGTGTGTGTGTGTGTGTGTGTGTGTGTGTGTGTGTGTGTGTGTGTGTGTGTGTTGGACGAGGGAGATAAATATAAGAATATTGAGCCAGAGTCAACATGGACGCCAGTAGGGAGGTGACGTAATTCATATTTACAAAACTTGTTTTCTTGTCGTGAGAAAGGCGTGATGATGGCCTTCGTCCCCTCTCCTCCCCTCCCCCCATTCACCCCCTTGCCTCCCCACACCCCAGACACCCCACACACACACACACACACACACACCTCCCACCCCCAACCCCCCACCAAACTTCCCACTCCCCGACCTTCGCAAGGTTCGCTATACACGATACCCTTCCTACACACACATCCACACACACACACACACACACACACACACACAACCAACCATAACAACAACCTCACAACTCTCGCATTATACAACTACAACTCAGGCACCATCTAACAGCCACAACCCTGATACAAGACAACCACAACTGTATAAATTCCCAGTGTCTCAAATTCTCATCCGAATAATGAAATAAACTCAAAAAGAATTTCTCCAAATGCTGTGGTGGATACTCGCTCTCCTAATGAGGGAACATCCATGGTTCGATACCCACCCTCACTCCCTCCCTCCCACACACACACTTTCTATTCGATCAACCAAACTGTTTGAGTCTGGATCTTGCACGCTCTAATGGCGTCTTGTGTTTCCGGTAATGGTGTTAATCAGTACAACGCAGTCCTGGAAAACATACCCAAAATCTTACCCAACATGGCGTACAAGATGCTGTAAATCTTCCCCCAAAAGGGAGAATAAACGTAAGAGATTTATTCGCCTGTAGGTTGCAACGAGAAATGAATTGGGGGACGAAAGATGACGACATTCCTACCATTTCCCATACGTTTTAATCAGGTGTGTGATTCTGACGATTTGAACGCCAGGTTACGTTAGGAAAATTGTTATAATCACCCTTGTGTTGAATGAGAATGTGAGCATACAGAGGAAACAATCCCAAAACATTCTGTCCCTTTTCATAAAACGTTGTCAGTATCACAGCCAGTGAAACTATGGAAAATGGATTAGGCTGTGGATTTATCATCTCCCACAGCTGGGAGATGGAAATATGAGGGTAGACAAAGTTCTTCCCCGGTGCTGGCTGACTGGTAGACGTGGTTCAGGGTAACTGGTCGAGGCTACTGGGCTTCCCAGGTCGAGGTTATTGGACTACTATGGTCGAAGCTACTGGGCTACACCATGGGGGTTAGATTTCACATATGCCTACTCTCTTAACCACATCGAAAATATCTTGTGACACTCGCCCAGTCACTTCGTTGTATATCAACTGACTGTCATATTTCTTTCTTATATTTCCCCTGATGATGTCATTATTACACGAAAGTGCACTTGGGAACTTCCCCGTGGACTCATCGGACTATATATATATTTTGATAAACAGGAGAGATGACTGCGAGAATTAATGCCATTTTAAACCCTATTGGTGTATGATGACCCAATCATTTACCTCGTGTATTACATATATTTTAACCAGTCTTTAAAAACTAGCGAGTATGTATGAGACAAGGAAATTAGGTCAAGGTAGGCCAGGTGTTCAGTCCTCGTTGTCTATACTGGGGGAAAATTAATTGGCCCCCGCCAGGTAATGTCTCCTGCAGAGGGGGATGGTAAAACCTCCTTTGGGGATGGGGGAGATAATACCTCCTGCAGGGAAGGGAGATAATACCTCCTGCAGGGAGGGAGTAATATCTTTTATAGGGGGAGGGGGGAGAAATAATACCTCCTGCAGAAGGGAAGTAATATCTCCTGCAGGGGGAGGTAAAATCTCCTGCAGGGGGAAGGTATTACCTCCTGCGAGCAGGATAATGTGTATTTATACTCTTCCTCTCCTTCTATACTCTATCTCTCTCTCTCTCTCTCTCTCTCTCTCTCTCTCTCTCTCTCACACACACACACACACACACACACACACACACACACACACTTCCCTTGGAATGTTTCCTTCCTGGAGACTTACAACGACTAAAAAGAAAATGAAAGAAGTAAAAGAAGGAAAAATAGTTAGTTGGTTGGGAGAGAGGAAGATGAAGAGACAGGAAATACAGAAAGAGCAAGAGGGAAAAAAAAAGGGAGAAGAGGGGAATATGTAAAACAGGAGGAAATTTAGGAAGAAAGAGAAAGTGGTTAGTGAGATAAGCTTCATTCAGAAAGCTAACAGCACCCCAGATATCAGACAGCCTCCCAGCCACAGACAAACCTCCCACAGGAAATAGTCTCCCAGGTGACAGAGAGCCCCCCATGTAATAGACTCTCTCCCAGACACCCTCCTATATGACAGACAGCCTCCCATGTAAAAGGCACTCTCCCAGACACCCTTCTAGGTGACAGACAGCCTCCCATGTAACAGACACTCTCCCAGACACCCTTCCAGGTGACAGACAGCTTTCCATGTAACAGACACCCTTCTAGGTGACAGACAGCCTCCCAGACAGCACCCTCGCTTGGGAGGAGATGAACACTTCCTCAAAGTCAAGCAGGTTCCGCACCCTGGCTCTGTCCCCGTCACAACAAAATAGATTCGCTTGCCCTTCCATCCGTTCCGCTGGGATCAAAGACACCCCCCCCCCCCCCCTCCCATCACACTTTCCCACTCACCTTTCCCATTACCGCCCTTGCCACACCACTCCATCCTCACCTGACACTCCCCCTTCTCCCAACCACCTTTACCCCCATGATGAACCCAAAATCACCCCTTACTGAGCCTTACCTTTTCTCCCCATCGGTCCCTATATAAACTCGCCAGCGTAGCCACCAATACCAAGCGATCACCCAATACCTCCAGCACTAGGTATCAGCCAGCCAGCCAGCCAGTCGAGGTACCTTTCCCTCTAAACACACATACACCCATATGTCACCCGCTCCCTTACGACCAGACACACTCCTCCTCCCCTTCTGACCATTTGGACCCCATTTACTCAATCCCTCTCGTCCTCCTCCTCCTCCTGCTTACGCGTCACTAACTCTTTAGTAGTTGTTTATGTCCCCATCTCCCTCCCACGACCTCCTCCCAGCCAAGCTTTCAAACACGTCTCACCAGCTGGTCGCAGGCTGGCGGTGGCTTTGTCCCCTTCCATCGACTCCCTCTCTAAATCTCCCTACCTTGGGTACACTTATCGCCACCTCTGTTCACTTTACTCTTTCCTCGCATTTTCGTCTCTTTACCTCCTCTCTTCATCTCTGTAGCCATACTGGCTTTCCTCTAACTCCTCTTCTACTTCATTTCTTTCTACCTTTTTCTTCATTATTTTTGTCTTCCATTCCCCCCTTTTCCCCATCCACTTGCACCCTTTATCCTACCGTCCCTCTAGTTCTCTCCACATCCTTCTCTTTCTCTCTCCCTCGCCCCCACTCCCTCCCTCAGCCTCCACCACGCCTGCCACGCCCCTCTCCAGTTCCAGCCTCCGCATTCCATGACCTTTGAACTTCAGGTTTCCCATTCTGAGTAGTCTGGCACACTAATGCCCCTGGCTGCGTGACCTCCCCCGAAGACTCCTCCCCACCTTCAGCACCACCCTCATTTCGCCCTTATTGGTAAAATCCTGGGGGAGCCATTCAGCTCCCCATCAGTTATTATAACAGAGACCCAAACATATAATATGTGTATGTCTAGCGCTTCCTTAAGCAACTCGTAGGTCGCCGGATTTACAGCTTCGACTCACGTTTTCAAATGTTTCGTCGTCGGTGTAAATGAAACAGCATTTGAACCTCTCACTTTCTAAATGTTTCAACGGTAATCATGTCCCTAAATAATTCCGAAGCCAAACCTGTACTAAATCTATTTCGAAATATGATTAGTAAAAGCTGTTAAGAGGGTAAAACTTTACTGACTATATTTCGAAATATAGAATCATTCTTAAAAGCTAAGGCGGAAGAAATCAACAACGTTCGTTTCCTCACTAATTTCGCAAACGAATCACAGGCCTTTGTTTACACTGGATACAGATTTTCCTTCACTATTTCAACTGGAAGTTCCTCGTATTACGTCGTAACTCGTCGTTCTACGTCGCAGTTCGTCGTTTTACGTCGAAGGTCCTCATTCTACGTCGAAGTTCGTCGCTTTACGTTGAAGTTCCTCGTACCACGTCGCAGTTCGTCGTTTTACGTCGAAGTCAAAAGTGGGAAGACTTTCAACAAGGTTCTGGAGAGTATTTCTGGTCGAGGTTCCTGGCTGAAGGTCCTGGTTCTAAGGACTCCTTCTTGATGTACAGGTTAAAGGTTCTTGTGAAAGAGTTCCGGACCATAGAGTGATGAGGCTTTGGGGTTCTTCTCGACAGATTTAGTCCATGACTCAAGCGGCTGCTTCTGGCTTCGAGTTCTAGCTAAGGGGTCTGGCTAAGGGTTACGTATAACGTTTATTGAAAAAAAAGAGTACAATTCTGGGCTATGGCTGAGGTCTAATGATCCTCCAAACATAGGGTCCAAGATATGGCAATGATGCTTTTTGAAGCAAGCGAAAGTTTGATCCACAACTGCACCCAACAGTTCTCTGTATCAAAGCTACCCTACAGTCCGAAAGCCTTCCCCCAACAGTGTTCCAAAGATCATCCAGAGTTCAGGGAGTAATCTTCCAGATATGAGAGGCTCTATCCAGACCTCTGGAACGTCTCATAATTCATCCTACAAGCTTAACTCCAGACTCCCAGTGGCTCTCCTGAGACTCCTCCAGATAGCAGAGGCTCTTCTACTGATCCCAGAGAATTTCCAGAGGTCCTGAAGGCCTCGCTGGATGATGATTATCACATCTGGATCCAAAATAAAAACCTCCTGTGGGCCCTGGTGGAGCCGGTGTTTCCTCCATAGCAAAGGAAAAGGAACTACTTTCTGTTCATTTATTCTCTGTGTCTTTGGGAGACAATCCGGCTGAACGCAATGCTTCTGTAATGACTGTTGTCATTAACATGGGTGCCTTCAGGCGAGGACCTGGATTTGGTATAGTTAACTGTTACGTCCTGTGTCTGTGTTTGTTAGGGTATTATGATCCACTGAAAAGCTATATTACATATCTAAAACTGTGCGCATTTCATGATCGTTGGCTCCATTATCTCATCTGTCAGAGGCCTTCACCAAGTTTGAGCAGATGACACCAGCTTCCTTTTTATCTCCCAAGGTCGTCCGTGATCCCATCAGCCTGGTGAAGCAGCTGTGAGAGACAGCAACACCCAGCTCTAGTGATCATGTTCTCTCTCTCTCTCTCTCTCTCTCTCTCTCTCTCTCTCTCTCTCTCTCTCTCTCTCTCTCTCCAGTCCCATCTTGTTCTGGAAGGAAGGATGAAGACACTGTCCAAAATGGTTGACGTTCAGGTTAAACTCCCTGAATATCCCGTCCAGTGGTATGAATTACGAGGGTCGAACACTTTACTACCTGAGCTAACCTATGCCTTTATTACCCTATGTTATATTCATGAGAAGCGACGCTACACGGTGGGCCGATCTTGGATCCTAATGGCTTAAGGTCCCTCTTCCTCATTCCCCAAACGTTTCCTCCAGACAGACTTTCCTATTGACCTTGGCGATTCGAAGAACCCACAGCTCTTCCTCTTGACCAGAGAGATTCCTAGAACTCAAGGGGGTTCTCTTTCCTAGATGCCAGAGGTTCATTCCTGGACTCCATAGCCTTCCCCTAGACTGGTGGACGTCTCCCTCATTGCCAAGACTCCTTCCACCTCAAGACTCCAACTAAATCATGAATCCCCTGAAAAGACTTTACCATCCAGGACCCTCCCATGCCTCAACCCACGGCTCCGTAGCCAAAGACTACATGAATCAAGACTTTCCCCTCTAAAGAATTAGGAAAGACTCAAATGAATATCCCTAAACTCCAAAAACTATTGGCTAAAGCCTCCGTCACTTAAAGACGCCACATATTCATGCTTCCTTCACCCAAACCAGAGTAGATAGACTCCCTAAAAAAAAAAAAAAAAATTGCTCCCAAACTCTCTCCCTGAATGAGCCTACATGCAAGCCTCCCTGCAGAAGACTTCTTGCCTAAGACTCCCTTCCTAAGACCCCTGACAACTAGCCACCGACCACGATAACAATAGGAGGAGCTGCTAGTATATCTAGAGGGCCCCCTGCTCGGTTCTGGGCTTGTGGGGGAAGGAGGGGGAGGCGAGGAGGCATCGCTTAGCCTGAGTATTGACATTATCGGAAAAGAAATGAAAGGTTTTCGTTTCCTTTCCCTCCTGTATCGGCTCTGCTGCTGCTGCTGGTGAGGACGGTGTTGCAGTATCGGCTGGTGGTGAGATCGGTGTTGCAGTATCGGCAGGTGTGGGGGTGGCCAAGGAGCATTACTTTCCCCATACCGATAGATTACCGATAATTTTTTTTGCCTACGTTTTTCCATAGGGTGTGCCTTTGTAGGGCGCTAGATTTGTGGTCTGGTAGCGTAGCCCTGATTCCAGCAAGCCCTCGACCATGTTCCAGTAAACTCATGGCCATGTTCCAGCAAGCTCTCGGCCATGTTCCAGCAAGCCTACGCCCATGTCCTGCCACGTCCATGTTCCAGTAAGCCCTTGACCATATTCCAACGAGCCTACGCCCATGCCCTGCCACGTCCATACACTTCTTTAACACATATATGTTTTCAGAAGACGTTCCATTCATAGTCCTGACTTCAACCACCTCGTTCGCCATAAATACGCCCACAAGACCCTCCCGCCCACACCCGCCCATGCGGCTGAGTCTCACTCACGCCCTAACTCGCCGGCAAATCCTTCAGGTTCGCCCACATTGCTGGGTCACATCATCCCCCCCCGACATGATGGTGGCTCATCGCCGCTAATAACGAACGCAGACCGGGATCCACTGGGTCATAAGTCATCCCTTTGATCCTGAGCAGACGTTCTGCCCACACACACACACACACACACACACACACACACACACACACACACACGACCTGGTCGCCCTGAGACAGACCCAAGCCGTCATGAGGCGTGTTGCCCTTGATTTTCACCTGAGGTGGTCGGTTCCTTTAAGCTCTGACCTTCGACCTCCCGTCGAGGTCATTCAAGGCCAGAACAGGGGCAACAACATCTAAGGTTTATCCTTCGTTTTTTTCAATCATAATAATAATAATGATAATAATAATAATAATAATAATAATAATGATAATAATAATAATAACAATAATAATAAATAATAATAAAATAATAATTAGAATAATAATAACAATAATAATAATAATAATAATAATAATATATAGCGCCATGATTATAATCTTTTTTTAGAAGCTGATGTTGTTTACGAAGGGAATTAAAGAAAGAGTATACGAATATTCTCTGAAACGACCAGGGAACATCACACCGGAACAAATGTATTTTTCAACAGTATATATTCATACTTAAGTCTGCATCTCTCGACAGTAGCCGCTCAGAATACATTGCTGTATGAGACAAAATTACACGAAATACAGTCTACTCTTATTCCCTTAAAGAAACAGGTAATTACAGCTGTTTAAAGATGATAATCTCTCGTGTCATCGAAGTCAAGATACCTTGTTAAGTAAATCAGAAAAAGATCCGATGAAATATACATCGGCTGTTGGCTTGAGACCTTGAGACAAATACGAGTTTATATAATATTCATAAAAAAAAATAGACATTACGAAACATCCTGGAGAATCAACTCACTGTCAGTATTCACGTAACACTGAAACGCTTGACGATAAAATATCATGGAAGATCTAAAGTGGAAAAAAAAAAATATCATGGAAGATCTAAAGTGGAAAAAAAAAATATCATGGAAGATCTAAAGTGGAAAAAAAAAAATATCATGGAAGATCTAAAGTGGAAAAAAAAATATCATGGAAGATCTAAAGTGGAAAAAAAAATAACCATTTCTGCGACATCTTTGAAAGTCTTTGAATCACTTCTCAAGACACATCCAGAATTTGTTTCAACGCGCTATGGGAAATCAAATGTCCCCCTTCTTTACCTCTCCAGGATCCGTAATGAGGAAACTTCTAACAAGGTTTTTTTCCCTCCCTCCCCCTTTTCGGCAGCTGACATTATCATCTGACAAACTGCATCTCCACATCTCAAAGTATTAAGAGAGGACATGGATACGACTGGGTGGAACCAGAGGGGAAATATGTAGAGATAATCGACAAAAAACTTACTGGACATATATCATAATATCTGGGAACTGGAGGAACTATTTCAATGCCTAGCATGGATTTATTTACACACCATCGATACAACAGTCTCTGTGTATCTTTCATAAATATTCTTTGATAATCATAGCTCAGCTGAAGACCATGAATAAGCCAGCAGACTACCCGGGAACGAGAGGCCTTTGACCTGGCTACATGGATATTGATCTTAAAGTCACACACAAGGTAACCCATAGGATGGAGATCACCTCGAGGCGCCCTCTGGGGGAGGGGAAGACGATGGCGCAGACGGAGATGCTGAAGGCAATGGAGGGATCCATATGATCTTTAGGCTTCGGGATGGTTAAGGGATGTTGGTGATGGTGGCGAGAGGTGGTGATGGTGGTAATGGGTCCTGCGTTGAGGATCTGATGGTGATGGTGGTGATCAAAGGGGTGGCGATGGTGGTGGTAGGAGGAGTAGTGATGGCGATGGTGGTGGTAGTTCCTGTGTTGGAGACCTGACGATGGTGGTCGATGGTGGTGACACAAGACTATGCCAGCATCAGGTACCATTAGTGGTCGATCCGTGAGGTCAAACATTAGGATACTGAAGTGCCACTTGCGATAAAAACCTCCCCCACTGCAATCACCTCCAACTACCTGGGTACATAACCATCGCTTAAACGTACGACAGAAGGACATCAAACTTAAAATCGAATACTCACGAAGAAGATGAAGTTGAAGAAACATAACAGGTACTTGGCGAACGCCGTGCCACAGTCGAGCGCCATCTTGCTGTGGAGGGAGAAGAAAGATAAATTGATACACAGATCATATGTCTCCCAACCACAGCAGCTGTAGCTGGTGGGTACATTGTCATCAACATTAAAGAAAAAATAAACACTCTTTTATTCTCTATTGTGAGAGACGGGAAGAGAGACTGGTGAGGTAATTGGCAGACACAGGCTGACAGATATATGATATAAAGAAGGGTAATCTTAAAGAAAATGAAGAAACGCTCTGTCATCCAGTCAGCTAATCAGCAAGCCAGTCAGTCAGCCAGGGAGCTAATCACCTAGCCAATCAGTCAGTCATTCGGCTAATCAGCCAGTCAACCAGCCAGCCAGCCAATCATCCAGCCAACAAGCCAACCACCTCGTTCACTCCCCTAATCCTTCCCAAACTAACTAGGTCGTTGGTAAATCCCTTCTATCCTCCCCACCTCCATTCCTCCCCACTCCCTCTCACCCCATACAGGCACCAGCTCCCACTAGGCCAGTTTACAATTATGATCCCCAAATAACACTAAAGTTAAATTGCCTCGTTGAAAATGTATAACCATACCCTCCCCTCCCCCACCTCTCTCTCTCTCTCTCTCTCTCTCTCTCTCTCTCTCTCTCTCTCTCTCTCTCTCTCTCTCTCTCTCAAGTTTCGTAACTTTCCCTTCTCCCTAGACCTCTTCCGTGCCTCTCCTCCCTTATCCTCTCCTCATTTTCTCCCCCCTATTTGCCTCATATTTCTGGACTGTACCAACAAATGAGGAACAGGAGGGGAAAAAAATGAGGAAATCCGAAGAGAGAGAGAGAGAGAGAGAGAGAGAGAGAGAGAGAGAGAGAGAGAGAGAGAGAGAGAGAGAGAGAGCATATGGGTCCTCAGCTTACTTCACCTGAATCCACCTAACATCACCTGACCTCACCTGACATCACGTAACACCACCTGACTTCACCTGGCATCACCTAACACCACCTGATCTCACCTGACATCACCTAACACCACCTGACTTCACCTGGCATCACCTAACACCACCTGACATCCCCTGGCATCACCTTACATCACCTCGCATCACCTAACATCACCTGACTTCACCTGGCATTACTTATCATTACCTGACTTCACCTGACATTAGGCGACCTACCACTGGAAATTGCACCACCTACTTGCTCTATCGTCAGAAGTAATGGCTTCGCCTCTCGTCCATTATCGAGGAGAAAAAAAAAATAGAAATTATCCTCACTATAGCTTGATAATCACATCAGTGTATTTGATGGCAACACTGTCCAATATACTCTTGAAAGGGATGGTGTATCATTATCGTATATTGAAAAATCTGACGATTTATTCTCGAAAAATGCAAAAAGAAAAACTCAGGGGGAAATAGTGACATAAGTGTCTAATGTATCTTTAGTTATCCATGTCATGTACAGACAATGTTTACATTTCATCAAAGAAAATGAAAATGAAAATCTCTCGTTTTCTTAAGTTAGCAGCGTTAACAGGGCTTCGTCAATAAAACTACAAAATAAACAAGAACAAATATGTGTACTATATAATCTTATTGCTTTCTTATGTTTACTCCCTTCAGTACGACGGTACGACCCTCAAGCACGACGGTACGACTCTTGAGAACGACAGCACGACCCTCGAGCAGGAGTGTACGAAGGGTTCATTGAAGCTTCGACCAAAACCGTATCGGAACTTTTGCTGTCCGCCAAAACTGTGGCAAAATCTAAATTTAGAATTCGGGTATTTTCAGTAACACTGTACAAAAATACCTTTAATTCGTATACTGCAAATACAACTGTAACGAATTTAAAGTAGAATTTAAGTATTTTCAGGAATACAGCGCACCAAAAGCCTTTAATTCGTATGATGAAACAAAAACATTCCCGGAGAAAAAGTCCGAGTTCGCTTTTGATCGAAGCTGTACCGAAGCTTCTGACTATGCCTATCGAGATAGAGGGTTCGGTACAGCTTCGATCAGGACCGAGACCCCGCACTTCGAGCCTTCAATCCGCCAGTGTGTGTGTGTGTGTGTGTGTGTGTGTGTGTCCTCCAGCATCACGTTATATCCACCTTTCGCGACAATCTATTTTCTTTTAGCAATTAAGACAGACCATTGCGTCCCAGGAGCTCTCCGAGCGTCGAAAAATCTCCAAAAGCACACCTGGAACGCCTTCTATGAACCCAACGAACGACCCTGAGAGAAAGAACACTATTGCGCTGTTTGGGGGTGGGGGGCTCAGTCTGTTGTGAGTGGATGTATCAGTCGAGGGAGGTGAGGGTGAGGGGGCGGGGGGAAACACATGAGGAACTCTCGCACCATAACGCGGAATGAGGGGGAAAAAAAGAGGTAAATGAGGCCGTTTGTAGGAGAGAGAGAGAATGACAGGAGAGAATGAGGCAAAAGGAAGAGTATGAGAGACAGCGAAAGGAAGGAGGAGGCAAGAGCTTCGGTAAGAGATGATATAATACACACGAGAAGAACAGAGAAACAGAAGACGATCGGAAAGAACACAGAAAGATGACAATAAACAACGTGTCTCACATCTAATACAAAATGACGAAAAAGAAGGAGAAAAAAAAAATGACGGAAAACATCAACAAACAAGGCAGCCTAGTCCAAAGCCGATCCAAGTCTTTAAAGTCTACGTGAAAAACAAAAAAGAAGTTGGAACTTTTCCCAGAGCTACTTCAACACGAACTCAAGCAACGAGAAAGTTAAGCCAAGCCTCCGATGCGTAATATGTAGACGAGAGTGACGCCAGCTTGTCCTGATGGTTTAAGTACTTGCACACACGTCCCCCACCTCCCTCCACCCTGACAGAGCTCTGGGACTCTGCTGTGAACAGAGCCATACAGCCGAGAGCAAGAACCCAGCCGTGAGTCAATCAGGTATAAACACATACGTAAAGCACACACAACCACGTACAAAAGGCAACTTTTCTGTATAATGTCGAGATACAGAATGGAGGTGAGTGTTGATGGGAGCAATGAAGAGGACTGGAAGAGTAGGAGGAGAAGAGAGTAAAGTAAGTCACATCCCGAATTTTACCTTCCATGATGCCCTCATGAAGGCAGTGAGTAATGATGGGAAACCACGACCCAATTTCCAATGTTGTATGTCCACTCTAAGGACCTGATATTAGGGGTGTTTCCCAGCCCTACGGAATATAATTTCCAAGACGGAGGAAAATTCTGAAGAAATGAAGAAGAAGAAGAAGAAGAAGAAGAGGAGGAGGAGGAGAAAAAAGAAAACTTATTTCTAGATGAGAAGACGAGAGTTCAATTTCCATCAACACCGACAAAAAAGTGAATATAATAACCTTTAATGAAGCCTCCAATCTTCTCCAATTTCTTCTTCCAAAATGAACCTTTCCAGGTTTCCTCCTCCCCTCCTCTCTCCCCGTGGACTGGAATTTCTCTCTCGCGGTAATAGCCACCACAAATTCCCTCCCAAGTTAAGACCTTGAAATACCATGAAATACTTTTCATTTACCCTTACAGCTTTGGGGTATTTGCAAAGATTTACAGCTCGTGTAAAACAAGAAATTTCCTTCGGGATTCCAAAGTACCCATAACGGGTCTATAAATGTCTCCTCCCGGTGAGTATATGGGTTTACAGGTAAACTCCTGAGCCTGAGAGTACTTGTATACCCCTGTGTCTGTGTGAGCGTACTTGTACACCTCTACATGTAAACCCCTACGTCTGTGTGAGAGTACTTGTGCACCCCTGTGTATGTGTGAGTTCCTATGTACACCACCAGCATGTGTGTGTGAGTTTACATGTATACCTCTGCATCTGTGTAAGAGAATATGTAAACCTTGTGTCTGTGTAAATACAAGAAAATCTGTCATGGATTCAGGAAGTATAAAATAATAGGAAAATAAAAAGACAGACAGAATATGAAGAGACACAGACAGTGCAAAGATAACATAATGGGGGAAAAGAAAGAAAAGAGAAAGGATAAACAAGAAAATTAAGGAAAAATAACATGTAACATCTGAAAACAAGAGAAAAACGATAAAGGAAGCACTTAATTTACATGAAGTGATAAGACACGTATCTATAGAAACCGGATGTCGGGTCTACAAGCTTAAACAATACAGTTAAGCGAATGAGCGGAGGCTCAGTGGGTGGGAGAGGCGGTAGGTGGAGGGCCAGTGGATAGTGGGGTGGGAACAGTAGGTGGAAGAGTTTATGGGTGGGTGGAGGGCCAGTGGTTAGTTGGGTGGGGACATTGGGTGGGAATATCGGAGAATTGGTCGAGAGGGTCATGGCTTTTGTGAGTGGGTCGTGGAATGGGTGAGAGGGTCATACATTGGATGGGATAGCCAGAGAGCGAGTTGGGGTGCTAGAGGGTATGAGGGAGGGCTGAAGAGTGGGTGTGGATGCCAGAGAACAGTTAGGGGTACCAGCGAGTGAGGGGTAGGAGTGTCAGAGAGTGAGGGTAAAGGGGTGCCAGAGAGAGAGAGAGAGAGGAGTGGGTGAAGGACTACAGGAGAAGGAGGGAGCGAGTCGGTTGGTTAACTGGGTTATATGGGGTTGTTGTCGCGGATCACAACCTCATCAAAAACTTTCCAACACTCAACAACAGGTGAGCTACTGTTCTCTCTTTTTCCTTTGTTGCTTGAACACCATTACATCCATTGAAATAACTCGGGAAATAAAATTAATCTCGTTTAAGAATCCCGGATTTCTATCTCAAGCCTTCAATATCCAGTATTCTACTTTCAGTGAGATATCTATACGTTATATACTTGCAGGCTCCTAAATTCACCTTTCGTCCTCCGCCTCAGGTTTACAGGACCCCCAACTCTCTCACAACGTCTCACGTGAGACTTCTGCATGAGCCATATTCGTGTTGGAGAGATGTATGTGGTTTTAGAAATGCCCTCAACACCTGAAGGTGTTTTAAAGATTTTTAGACTGGTGGATGTTGGTTGATGATGACCGTCTTCAAGGCCCTGGTATGGGACAGGTCTGAAAGAGCAAGCGAACCAGCTCACCAACATGAGACATCCCTATCCACGTCGACAAAGAGTTACAGTCTCAAACCCTTATTGTGTCACGCCAAAACTATCCCTTCCAACACCAGCTTTAAACCGTAGGGAATACTTTTAATTCCCACCCTTTGGATAAAAAAATAATCTTCATTTAGAATAAATCTCCTTTATCAACCCATCTCCACCTGGCGCGGCAGGATTTACCCAACAGATGCCACTTTGCATTTCAAATCTCCAGTTTCTAAAACATCCTCGAAGTCTTCACCCTGAAATCCCAACCATTCCCACTGGACAAACGATCGGACGTTCCACGAAAGGATTCGTGCCGACGACCGAGGCTTTTGGCAGTCTTGTGTGAATGGTGGCGATGGTGTGGGGCTGTGAGACCTGAAGACACCAACCATTACAGACCTTCAAAGCAAGAATGGGGGAGAGAGAGAGAGGGAAGGGTGAGGCAGAGAAGGGGGAGAGAGAGAGAGAGAGAGAGAGGGAAGGATGAGGCAGGGGAGGGAGAGAGAGGGGGAAGGGTGAGGCAGAGGAGGGAGAGAGAGGGAAGGGTGAGAGAGGAGGGTGTGTGAGAGAGAGGGAAGGGTGAGGGAGGAGGGTGTGAGAGAGAGGGAAGGCTGAGGCAGAGGAGGGTGTGAGAGAGAGGGATAGGGAGGGAGGCGGTGCAATGTGTGTGGGAGGGAATGACTCTATATTGCCTGGTGAATACACGAATAGAGACAAGTGAATGAAGAGATGGGAGCGTTCTGAGAGAGACAGGACGAAAAGGCCGAGTAGATAAATGACAGATTGTTTGGATGAGAGTGTGACTGTGTTCACGTAACTTCGGGGGTGAATCAAACTCGAGAAAATGAGTCACTGAATCAAGGAATAACTGAGACATGAGATGTTGTTATGTGTAACTACCCATTTGTACTGAACGAGGAGGGAGATTTACACTCGTGGGGCCCCCCATCTCTCGTACTCCTATGTAAATAAGAACAGCAGTATTTGGAATGATCACAAGATGAATAAATACCGACGAACTACATGTAATTCGTGGACTTGAACCTGATGCAACGAACCAACGGCCAAGTAGAAAAATTACTCTATCATTCTATATCAAATTCACCCCTGTTGCTCCTTCACAAGCTGTGCTATTATCACCTTAATACCTAGACTACTGTAGGGACAAACACCGGACGCCCTGGCGATCCAGAGGGAGTCCTATATCCTTCTTGTAGGGTCACAACAGGCGTGAGGAGGAATGAGATGTGAGGGATTATCATAGTGGGTGATGTCGCGTATGGCTCAGAATATTGACCAGTCTAGGACGCTACGCGGTGTGTGTGTGTGTGTGTGTGTGTGTGTGTGTGTGTGTGTGTGTGTGTGTTTACTATCTATTAGTACTATATGTGTTTTACGAGGAAAGTGATTTTTCAATCGTTGCTCCTAACCTTGTATATATGTACCATGTCTTTGCCCCTATGTATGTATGCACGCACATATCCCAGCCAAAGTCAGGTACCCATTTATCGACCAAATCTCATGGGGAAGAGAAACACCTAGGTTGGGTGTAGGCCGACTGCCACGCCCAGGATTCGAACATATGCAGGTCCGACCCCAGGCTGCCCCATGCTGATCGTGGTCAGGGACGTTAACCACCTCACCACGGAGACCCGTGTGTGTGTGTGTGTGTGTGTGTGTGTGTGTGTGTGTGTGTGTGTGTGTGTGTGTGTGTGTGGTTGTAAATGATAATAAGACTGTCCTCCATACTGACCGTACATTGAAATCCCATCCTAAACCAGGTCGCCACCTCGCGTCGATTACCCTGTCATTCCACACACCCGGACAAGTCTGTACTTTCTCCTTCCCTTCTCTGTCCCACAGACAAACACACCCGCATCACTTACATAACAAGCCCGCCCCCCTCTCCCCGCTCTCCCTCCCACACACACGAACACACACTGTTGAACACCCTCTCTCTCTCTCTCTCTCTCTCTCTCTCTCTCTCTCTCTCTCTCTCTCTCTCTCTCTCTCTCTCTCTCTCTCAACATACATACCACCCCTCCTCCATTTTCCTCCCCCCCCCCACGACAAACGACTCCAATCTTGTTAAAAGCAAGACCCAACCAGTCAACTCCTGACGACCCTCGTCTGGAACCTGGAGCATACGAGCCATTTTATCGTCCCCACAACAACGTGTCAAACTTCATTTTGCAAAGGTGGAAGAGACGCTCTTCCCTCCCCCCACCCGACTCTGCCGCGTTTCCGATGTGCATCATCGAATCGGCTGGTGTGTGTTGCGCCTGTGTGTGTGTGTGACGGATACCCACCCGACGGAGATGTCAGACAGACCCACCGACCGACGTTGGAGGAACGCACCGCTGTAGCCATTGTCGTGAGAGGTATACTAACAACGGTGCGTACTGCGCTAAGCTCCAGAGAGTTTACCTGGAGACTACCTTAAGTGTTTTTCGGAGTAAACTCGGACTTTACGGGCAGTCTACATCAGTCCTCTTTCGTTCGAAGTCAACCCGAATTTTAAGAGTTGAGTTTACTTCAGCATTCTCCTCTCGTGGTAGGTAATCCAAGACTCTGCCTAAGGACTACATTAGTATTCTTGTCCGGTTATAGACGCAAAGGACCTTTAGAATTCTCACGACCTTTTATCCTGTAAACTTTTTAGATTCTCGCTGGCCAAACCCCTCTTTTCTCGCTGGCCAAATCCCCTCTTTTCTCGCCGTCCAAATCCCTCTTTTCTCCCTGGCCAAACCCCTCTTTTCTCGCTGGCCAAACCCCTCTTTTCTCGCTGGCCAAACCCCTCTTTTCTCGCTGGCCAAACCCCTCTTTTCTCCCTGGCCAAACCCCTCTTTTCTCCCTGGCCAAACCCCTCTTTTCTCCCTGGCCAAACCCCTCTTTTCTCCCTGGCCAAACCCCTCTTTTCTCCCTGGCCAAACCCCTCTTTTCTCGCTGGCCAAACCCCCTCTTTTCTCGCAGGCCAAACCCCTCTTTTCTCGCAGGCCAAACCCCTCTTTTCTCGCTGGCCAAACCACGTGAAACACGGATATAAGTAAACTCACTGGAAAGGCAAATACAGGAGCCCCAAACTTTCGACTGTATCTAAAGCCATTTTCAAGGATACAGAGTCAATATATTGACTCTGTATCCTTGCAAATGGCCTGAAATACATTCGAAGGCTTGCAGCTTCTGTGTTTATTTTTCCAGCGAGTTTACTTGTGTGTGTGTGTGTGTGTGTGTGTGTGTGTGTGTGTGTGTGTGTGTGTGTGTGTGTGTGTGTGTGTGTGCGTGGTGTGTGCGTGTGTGTGTGTCCTAGTGGCGTACATCCTAGGGTTGTCTCCGAAATAACCAACTAAATATACTCCTCAATTTTCTATTGATAAGAGTTAAAATGCCTTTGACTGCATTTATTTAGAAAGAATATTTGAAGGCGATACAAAACGCTACTGACTTACAGTGGCGAAATATTTATATATATAAAAAAAAATGGTGTATAACATTTTCATTGTTAGGTGGATTGAAGGTGGATTTGCTGTGTCATAACCAGACACGAATATTGTCGTTTGTTGATGGGCGAGTGTCACGTAGAACTATCCAAGAACCCGCTGACTGAAGCTGTTGAGGTGAGATTGCATACTGTTTTCTAGGCGATGATCGTACTTAACGTTAAAGACCACCTTGCTATTTCTTTACTCTATAGGCTGCTCTTATAGCCATATCGCTCTGTATTGATCCGTCGACTCAGAATATTCTGCCACAGTTCAACCTTCGTTTCTACCAGACCAGACAGTCTTCCTTACGTGCCACAGTTCAACCTTCATTTCTACCAGACCAGACAGTCTTCCAAACGTGTCACAGTTCAACCTTCGTTTCTACCAGACCAGACAGTCTTCCTAACGTAAACCTCTCCGTCACAGACTCGTCCTACGTGTAAAAACTCAGTAAAATGACTGTGACCCAAATGTATCAACTCCGGAAAAATGTAGACACATAAAGAAAAAAAAATATCGAAGCCACAATTCGCCCTTGATGTACACTTTCAGCCACAGTAGAAGCTAAGACGCCATCGTCACACACCTAAAATAATTCCCCAGTGTAGCTACAATTTTTTTTCTTCTTTTTGTGAAGAATTTCTTTTAAGAAAATTAAAAATGATTTTAAGAGTGATACTTCAAGGTACAGTTGTCACCAAGCACACCAAACAGAGAGAGAAAGTCAGTTTTCCTCATGATATGTTCTGTTTAGTGTTTACAGAACATATCTAAAGAGAGTGGAAAGGATAATGCTACATACGTCATGTGTGGACTAAGGCATTCAAGATACAAACAGGAACAGATTCTAACACCCCTGTAATCTTCAGAATGTCCTTCACTATGTCCTCAGATA
The DNA here is from genome assembly GCF_036320965.1 of Panulirus ornatus. NCBI lineage: Eukaryota > Metazoa > Arthropoda > Malacostraca > Decapoda > Palinuridae > Panulirus > Panulirus ornatus. The sequence continues at coordinate 16,764,293 of NC_092292.1, forward strand.
CATGTCAGTGGAGGTTATGTTGTTTCATCTATGCCTGGGATATTTAAGAAACTAATAAGTGCACGAAATATTCTAAAATAAAATGAAGAAAACGCTTAGGTATTAAAGCAGTTTAACGTAAGCAAGCGAGAGAGAAAAAAAAAGACATCGAAAAGAGAGAAAAAGACGCTGTCTCTAGCCTCAGTGTGGGACTGAGAGCTGCTATTGTTGCTCCCCTGATCAGCCAGGCTGTTAGAGGCTGCCGCTCACTGGCCTAAGTACCCTCAACAACCTGGTTGATCAGTGAGGAATGAATCTACATTTACGTGAGTAGTGATTCGAGCTAAAGGAAATAAAGGGGATCGATTGAATCTCACATCCCTTCCCGTCTACTGCGACGGTGGTACTGGTAATTTACAACATCTACGGACTTTTATACTTCAGTTTTTCATATGAGTATATCCGGGTGCACGACGGTACGACCCAAGAGCACCACGGTACGACCCTTGAGTACGACGGTACGACCAATGAGCACGCCGGGAGACAGACCCTAAACCACAAGAGTACAACCATGGGCCATGATGGTGAGGCCCTTGAGCACACGGACGATTCGACCCTGGAGTTCCATGATACGACCCTTGAGCACGATGACAACCATGACGATGGCCTGACCTTTGACCTGACCCTTGCGAGTGACCCTGGCACCAACCAGCCCTTTAACACTAACATCATCGATTTCTTGGCACCACAGACTCCCTGGCACCAACGACCCCCTTGGCACCGGAGTCAGTCCCACACCCACGCAGTTCCTCTCCCATATCTACGGGCTCTCTCTCTCTCTAACCCTCCCTAACAGGCCTTCTCCCAACCCCTAGAATGTCTCTCCCACTCCCACAGTGCCTTTTCCACCCCTTACAGTCCCTCTCCAGCTCCCACAGTGCCTCTTCCACTCCCACAGTCCCTCTCCAGCTCTCACAGTGCCTCTTCCACTCCCACAGTCCCTCTCAAGCTCTCACAGTGCCTCTTCCACTCCCACAGTCCCTCTCCAGCTCCCACAGTGCCTTTTCCACATACCACCCTCCTCTTCTACAACCCCTGTAGGTCTAACACGGCTAAAGTAGAGGATCAAACGACTGGGCTATTCATTTACCTCCTGCAGGAGGCGGTGGTGGGGGACAGCAACAGCAGCAGCAGGGGGAAGGCTATGTCTGTAAAGAGACGTTAGATAGGGCTCGAGGTTGCGTTCAGGGTTGATTGGAACACTCATGGGGTCGCTGCCTGGCTGCTAAAGGGGAGAGGAAGTAGACGAGTGCTACAAAGAGCGAGGGAAAACGGGTGTGGAGGAAACGAGTGGAAGTAATGGGGGAACCCCTTCTGGCTCTTCGAGTCTGGAGATGGACGTGGTGACCCAACTTTACCTGGCTTGACCTGACCTTTCCTTGTGTATCCTAGACACCAAAGAGAAATATAGTGTCAGGCCTTACAGCAACAAAATACCTATATATTTCTGAAGCTTCGTAGAAGAAAATTCATAAGAGATCTTATTAGTAAAACAAAAAGTTGAAAAATGTCAAACGCACTGTAAACAAGAGAGTCGACCATAGCAGACCATTGGGTCCTGACGAGGATGTTTGTCATAGCATGAGGAATCACGAACACAGAGCTGGCGTGGAGAGATGCCAAAGAACACATTAACTGCCGAACATCCCTTACGGATCTCAGACATAGGCCGGGAGGACCATCCTGACTCTTCCTCGAGCCATTGGTCTCCTTATCTTGTAGCTCGACGTACGTTTGACGATGGTCGTTCTCACTGTGAACCAAGTGTTGCTGTTGTGGTGTGTGTGTGTGTGTGTGTGTGTGTGTGTGTGTGTGTGTGTGTGTGTGTGTGTGTGCAACACACACGGCTGTGGACAGTGATGTGTGTAATGGTTTTAGGTCTGATGATGGTACCGTGTTGGTCTTCAACTGAGTTTTATGGCCTGTAAGCGCTACGTCTGACTCACTGAGCACGACGGCAGAACCCTTGACTAAGATGGTACCATCCTGAGCACGACGGTATAACCGCTCGAACACCATGGCAGTGGACACATGAGCACGAGGGTATAACCGCTTGAACACCATGGCACGACACATGAGTACGACGGTACAACCTCTTGAACACCATGGCACGACACATGAGTACGACGGTACAACCTCTTGAACACCATGGCACGACACATGAGTACGACGGTACAACCTCTTGAACACCATGGCAGGACACATGAGTACGACGGTACAACCTCTTGAACACCATGGCAGTGGACACATGAGCACGAGGGTATAGCCCTTAGATCTGATAGTTTGGTCTTCGTCCCAACACTTCAAGGTCAGGCCAAAGGCTAAGCCATGATACTCAAGGGTCGTACCCGTCGTTCGAGGGGGCCATATGGTCGTGCTCAAGGGGTCGTGTTGGGGGTGCTCAAGGATCGTACCGTCGTGCACAAGTTGCTAACGATCATCATATGCTTAAACTACGACCTAAGCATGTGTCATCTCCACGTCTCAACGCACGGAGAACTCCTTAAGTTACAAATCACTGTTTAGCCTTAAAGACACTGTAAGCAGTGAAGAGAATCCTTCCTCTGAGTAATTCTATGTATACGTACAGTGAAATAGATCATAAACCAGATCGGGGTCTATGCATTTTTAAGCGATCTCTCTGTTATGGAGGTCACTCCCCGACCTTCAAGGCCAAGCGATGAAAATAGAATTCTAGTTGGTCAAAAGTAGAGAGAGAGAGAGAGAGAGAGAGAGAGAGAGAGAGAGAGAGAGAGAGAGAGAGAGAGAGAGAGAGAGAGAAAAGGTCTTTTGTTTAGAAAAAAAAATGTTAATGATATACACAGCTGCAGGTCTGGGGGAGCAGAGGAGGTAATAACATTCTCTGGGATTACTATGGTGCCGAGGGGTGACGTGGGCGTCTGTGTGTGTGTGAGAGAGAGAGAGACACGAGTACTAGAAGGACCTTGAGAGAGAGAGAGAGAGAGAGAGAGAGAGAGAGAGAGAGAGAGAGAGAGAGAGAGAGAGAGAGAGAGAGAGAGGTCCTTTTAAAGACCTCATCAGAATGCATCGCCGTTTTCGGCATGGCCAGCGGGACGGACCTTGGCACGGATTCTCTGCTTCCGACAGTGGGTGAGTTCGAGGAAGAGCCTCTACAAAGAAAATGGTGTTCTTTTTTCTCCCTCCCTTTCCTCACTAAGACCTGGGTGGATTCTGGGGAGAATTTTGGCCTCTCTTGTCGGGGGATTTGGGTGGGTCCTTCCGCTGGATGTGTCTTGGGTGGGGAAGTGGGGAGGGAGAAAGGGGGTCCTCTGAGGTGAGTTTTCTGCCTCCTGCTGTGGTGATGTTCGAGTCCTGTGGTGAACTTAATGGCCCCTGGATAACTCCAATGGCGGGACCAAGTCCTACGAGGAGGACCCTTGGTGTAAACAGCACACGGTCCAGCAGCGTTAAGCACCCAGCCTGTAAGGATGTCACACGAGTGTGTGTGTGTGAGTAAAAGTTTAAGGGACTTTTACGTCCTCTCTCTCTCTCTCTCTCTCTCTCTCTCTCTCTCTCTCTATATATATATATATATATATATATATATATATCTATCTATCTATCTATCTCTCTCTCTCTCCCCTGGAAGTGGGAGCCTCCCTTGCCAGAGAGGTTCAGAGTTGGTCTACAAGCACGAGATGTGTCTGTGGAAGGTCCCCGGAGCACACACACACACACACACACACACACACACACACACACACTGCCAGGCCGTGGGATCGAACCCACGTCTCGAGGAATACGACTGCAGAGAAAACAGCAATCCCTACCAACCACCATGCCACCACGGACGCCCTCTCTCATCAGGAAACATTATCTTTTCTTTGGGTCCAAGTTGTTAATCCCAGCTGAGGTGAAATGATTTTCCTGCTTACACAATGAGAGAGAGAGAGAGAGAGAGAGAGAGAGAGAGAGAGAGAGAGAGAGAGAGAGAGAGAGAGAGAGAGAGAGAGAGAGAGAGAGGAAGAAATTACTCCAGCCTTTCCAGTGGGCAGATAGAAGGACACCAGGGCGTGCCTTCCCTCCCCTTCTGGTGACAGGAGGAAGAGGAGGAGGAGGAGGAGGAGGAGGAGGAGGGGAAAGACGAATGGAAAAGATCATGGAAAAGATTTTAGACCTAAATAAAACACATTGGGACAGACGGGAGCATAAACCTCACAGGCTGACAAGTGGCAGCTCCTGCCACGAGAGAGAGAGAGAGAGAGAGAGAGAGAGAGAGAGAGAGAGAGAGAGAGAGAGAGAGAGAGAGAGAGGAAGGGACCGGCGGCCCGGCAAAGAGAGGCTGGCTCTGTGTACGCTCGACTTAACAACAGAGCCTGTGGACCTTAAGCTACGCGTACCGTCGCTGCACTGTGCACTGACCCTACGCAGCGATGCGTACCGTCGCTGCAGGCACTACTGACGCTACGCAGCGATACGTACCGTGTCGGCGCACCTTCGTTGTACTGTTGTAGTGCACCGCTGCTCTCAATGGCCTTAAGAGGTTGTCACGGTGCTGGTAGCAGAAATACATCTCACGATGGAGATCACTCACCCAACCCAGTGGAACTTAGCCTGACTTAAGTAAGTCTGGGGAAGTGTGTGTGTGTGTGTGGTGTGTGTGTGTGTGTGTGTGTGTGTGTGTGTGTGTGTGTGTGTGTGTGTGTGTGTCCCCCCCAACCCAGTTCCCCAGTACTGGTATAAATTTCGTAAATTTTGAGTCTTTTGTGTGGCGTGGGGGGAGGCCGAGTGGCCATTTTCCCTTCTACCATCACCCCTATTGTTCGCTGCCTTTGAGTGTGTTCTTCACAGGAGGGCAACAACACCCACTGGCTGTCGTGGTTACTGTGCTACATCAACTCGATGGCTTCACTGGTGTTGGTTGTGATGGTTGTGGATCGTATCATTATCATTATTATCATACCTATCATCACCATCATTGTTATTATTACTATCATCATTGTCATTGTTATCATCATTATTATAATTATCATTATCATTGTTATCATCATCATAATTATCATTATTGCTATCATTATCATCATTATTATTATTACGACTATCATTACGGTTATCATCATTATCATTATTGCTATTATTATCATTATTATCCAAACTTACTTCTATCATTTTAGCACTCATCTATCCATCTATCTATCTAAATATCTATCTGACCTTTTCCTCCATTCCCATGTACACAAGATGATACGGGGGACATAACTGTACATTTCAAAGGACTTCGTTGTGCATAACTTGGGTTCCTTACGCAAGCCCCACAAGATACCAAAGGACAGAGCTGTTCAGTTCCAAATAAATGCAGGCTCGTGTATGAATGTACGTAAGCATGCATGTATATACGTATGTATGAATATTTCGCATGTATATACGTATGTATGAATATTTCGCATCTCTCCCTATTCTTATCCTCTTATTTCCTTCGCTGGCCTCGGTCATGCATTTATCAGAAATGCCCCACATATTGGACCCGAGCGGCAGTATGAATAATACATCAGTACACCAAGTGAGGTACTGTATAATTATACACTCACTTGTATTCTTGCCATGTTGAGATAAACTCAACTGTACGTTAAGTTCATCCAATGGAATAGGTTATACATCATACATCCGTATCATACCGGCATTTGCATTCATCATTCACTTTCGGTAAAACATGGCTCAGACATTCTAATTTCACTGCTGTATGCAAGGCAGCTGAAATAGCGAGGCAATTCCTTACCTAAGAATATACGAAACGTTCGTGGCATATTACTGTGCAGAGGACCACATTCCGATCAAACATTTATGGAAGACTCGCAACACTCCAGCATAAATATTGTGGATGTAACACACTTAAATTTCCTTCCTCCATCTTGCTGGAATGGAGGTTCAGGCGACTCGCCTTCGAAACCCTGGCGAGGAGACCTTCCCTGCGACAGACGGGGAATGGGCCATAAAGGGGTAACCAACCTCAGCGTTCAGTAGTGTGGGTGTTCAATAGTGTGGGCGTTCAACGGTGTGGGCGTTCAATAATGCGTAGACTCAAAACTGTGAGGGGTTTCATAAGCAAGGGGTCCACCAGTGTGGAAGTTCAGTAGTGAGGGGGTTCAGTGATGGAGGGCGTCAAGCCACGGGCTGGAAGAACAGACTGACTTTAAGTTCTGGGTGTTCTACGGACGAGCGCTACTTCCCCTCACAGCCGCCAGTGAAAGGCCTGCTCCCTGCTAGTAAAACGTGTGCTCTCTGCCAATCAAAAATTTGATCACTGACAGGAAAAGACCACCTCCTCGCCAGTAAAAGGCCTAATCCCCATCAGGAAAAGACCTGTTCCCTCTCAGTAAAAGTGAACAGGTCAGCAAAAGGCCTGCTCCCTAAAAAAAAAAGAGGGCCTGTTACCCTTTGCAAAGGTCCTACTCCAAGCCTGTTCAAGGCCTGTTCCCTAGCAGCAAAAAAGGCTTGCTCCCCACCAGTAAGAGGCCTACCCCCTGTTAGCAAATGGCCTGCACCCCACCAGTAAAAGGCCTGCTCTATGCCGGTAAAAGGCCTCCTCCCTACCGGATAGCGGTCAGCGGCATACGACCCCCAGACAGTAACTGCGCTCATCCACTGAGGACAGAAGCCTTCAAGATGGACGCTGACCATAGCGGACCCAGACGTTGTATAAAGGGAGAAAAGCGACCCCCTTCCCCTTGGCTAGGACTGGCTCTTACGATCCTCCTGTCTCCCGCTGGTATATCCTACAGGAATGGCCGGCGTTAACAGTAAACATCCTGGTGCAATATCAAGAGAACTGCCCTGGGGAACAGGTTATAAGATTTTTTTTTTTTTATGATCAACTACGGTCAAGAGTGAAGGGCTAAGACTAGCACATCTCCAGAGGGACCCCAATACTTTTCACAGGATGATACACGTTGGACCAAAATGGCCGAGTGTGTAACAGTCAAAAGATCTCCAGTTACGAAGTCACATTCACTTGGTGAAAGATGAGTCCCACACAGTCGTCTTGTCCAGAGATGAACAGGCAGAAACCACAGGCGAAGGACGGTCATTCACAAGACACCACAGTCATTCACAAGAGACCACACAGTCATTCACAAGAGACCACACAGTCATTCATAAGAGTGTCCAATTATTCACAACAAACCACAGTGATTCACATTAGACACA